>NC_067493.1:15532337-15707337 GCF_947179515.1 Apodemus sylvaticus | reverse complement strand
GACTGGGGTGCAGTAGAGGGAAGGCCAACAGGACTTCCCGGGGGACTTGGTGTATTTTGGGGAGAGGAAGTGGAGGTTGGATTCTATCAGAGGCCATCTCAAGAAGAAAGTTTGCTCTTTGAGCTAGGGAGGGTAGGGAAGGGGTAGGACTGGTAAGCAGGGTTCAGTCTTGAGTGTGTTACCATCATATTGAGTATCTTCTGATCAAGGTGACGAAGCACGTTTATTACCAGAGCTCTTCACTCCCTCACATTCTCTCTTCCCACAAGGTCACGTGGTTATCAGTTACTAACACCTGTGAAGGGATTACCCAGGGAGGAGTGGAAAAAGGGGGAACCTCTGGCCCATAGGAGCTCCAGTTACACATCCTGACACTGACAGTGGGCACCAGAGCCTCCTTCCCGGGTAGAACTCACCAACACGGGCTGCTCCCTACAAGAAAACACACAGTTTTCTTCTTGTGGCATCCCTCTGGTCATTTAAAACTGTTCCAAATCAGTAAACAGGTCCCTGAAAGTTCTCGCCGCCTGCTACTATGAGCTGGAGACGAAGATCAAGCTCTGCTTTGGGAAGATTAGAAACATCCCAGGATAGCAGGTAAGGAAAAGTTGCTTGTGTGTGTGTGTGTGTGTGTGTGTGTGTGTGTGTGTGTTTACAAAGTTTTCTTGAATTCTTTTAGCTTGGTGTATATAGATAGGCCTGGATCTGGTCACTGTAAACACAAGCTGTGTAGGTAATGTAATTGTGTTGTCAAGGAAGGTGGAGGGATGTTTGTCCCACTGTCACTGTGACCAGCTCTCCCTCAGCCTGGCAAGAATAGCAGGCACAGCAAGCTTCCAGCTCTGTGTGTTTAACTGGCTGTTGCTAGGGAGTTTTTCTTCATAATCAGACCCTCCATCTTGATAATTTAATTGCGTGTACACACACACACACACACACACCTGAATTTGAGTCAATCCTGAAAACAAGAGAGCTTTTGGTTAATGCGTAATTAAAGCTCTTTCAGAGGCGTTAATTAGAGAGAATACGACTAAAGAAATGTGAGGCTGTCCTGAACGCTACAGCTGCAGTGCACGACATCAGGAGCTCCTAACTCAAGGCACTAAGGGTTTCTGTGGAGGGTTTTACTTCTGAGTGCTTTCTATGTCAGTGACTAATATTCCCCAGACCACAAGGATTCTGCTGTTCTTCCTCCTTCTCCTCTTCCTCCTCCTCCTCTTCCTCCTCCTCCTCTTCCCCCTCCTCCTCTTCCCCCTTCTCCTCTTCCCCCTCCTCCTCTTCCCCCTCCTCCTCTTCCCCCTCCTCCTCTTCCTCCTCCTCCTCTTCCCCCTTCTCCTCTTCCCCCTCCTCCTCTTCCCCCTCCTCCTCTTCCCCCTCCTCCTCTTCCCCCTCCTCCTCTTCCCCCTCCTCCTCTTCCCCCTCCTCCTCTTCTCCCTTCTCCTCTTCCCCCTCCTCCTCTTCTTCCTCCTCCTCTTCCCCCTCCTCCTCTTCCTCCTCTTCTCACATTGCCCCATCATGAGTCTTTAACACATTCACAGGAAAAATAATTCTGGAATATTCCCCAGGCTCCTCAGCCCAGCCTCCTCACTTCCCATGTGTTGTTGATGAGAGGCTTCTAGAAAGCCTTTAAGAACCTAGGAGCGAATGCCTGTAAATCTGACACCCCAGAGGCAGAGGCGAGAGGGTCTTGAGTCTGAGACCAGTTTGAGACACACAAGTTGCTGTTTACAAACACTATAAAACTTCGAAATAGGGACTTGATCCATGTCTCCTGAGGTAACACACTCTCAGAGTGGAAGGAAAATGTTTATTCTGATTGTTGCAACCGTAATATTAGGTTATCAGTAAGCGTACCAATGACATACCTAAAGCAACAAGCAATTTCTGTTTCTCAAAATGAAATGAAATGAGCCGTTGAGTGACAGCTGCACAGCACCTGCTCTTGTGGAGACGCAGGAACCAGCTTTGGAGCCACCACGCCTAAACAGTTAGAAAAGTGCTCATCCCCCTCAACAGCCACGTGGGCGTATGGAGCAAGACCTACGCAGAGGTATCTCCATCTGAATTCAGTGAAGAGATAGATGTTTTCTCCTTTTCGTCTCAGACACAGCAATCTTGCCCATAAGGCACTCTGTAGGTGTCCGCTCAAATACGATTAGCCAAAGCTCAGTCACATGATCACGACTGAAATGAGACCCCAAACAAGTTAAGTAGAGTTGTAGCTGATCCTTGACTGGGGTTCTGAGCCTGGGAAGGCACCATTGCTCTCCTGGAGGGCAATGAACCATCGCTGAAGCAGAAACCGAGTTTATTAGCCGGAGAAGGTAGGGGTGACTCTGGATGGGAAGGCAGACTCCTGTCTTCCTGAGGCTGCTAGCGTGGTGGCCTCTCTTCTAGCTGCTCCGTGGCCCTTTGCCCATCTTACCCTGTTTAACTACAGGGACGTCTAAGGAGGCTCACGCCAGGTCATCTTGTGCTTCTCCTCTCTGCAGTCTGCTTGGGAAAGCTCGTCCAGTCCTCTGCTGTCGGGTGGTGTCTGCTGCTCTAGGCTCTCTCTCCTTCCACAGTGGTTCTTGAGCTCTACCCTCTCCTAAGACATCCCACCCTCCGCATGGTTCCTCTGCTCCCACACGCAGGCTACACCTCTGATACAGCGCATCGCAAGCATGGCTCTGTTAAAAAATTATTTTATAGTCCCCCAAACCAGTGGCTTCTTAGTGTTTTAATAAATAGTAAGTGTGGTAGTCTGAGTGAGGCTGACTTGCATCCAGTCTGGCGTTGCTTGGTCCCTATGTGGTGTCACCATCTGGGGAGGCTTAGGGGGAAAGGTGTGGCCATGTGGGAGAAGGTATGTCGCTGGGGGAGGGCTTTGAGGTTTCAAAACCTCCCACATTCCCAGCTGGTTCTCTCTGCTTCCTGTTTGGGGCTCAAGATGTGAGCCGCCAGTGACCGCACCTGTTGTTTCCCGTCATGTCCCTCAGCCTCCGTCCTGAGCCTGGGAAGACACCAATCCAGAACCATAAACCCCAGATAAGCTCTTCCTTCCACAAGCCGTCCTGGCCCTGGGGTTTTATCACAGCAACAGAAATGTACAATAAGTTTACTCAGTGCTATGCCCTGAGTTTTCCTTCCTTACAGATCTAGCCAACCCTCTTTTCCTTTGTTCTATGTGACGTTTAATACACCATTCTGATATACACAGTCTATAATAGAAATCCCATAATATGTCAGAAATTGATTAAATGCACCTGCCTCGGCCGCACTTTGACTGTGGAGTGCAAAGATGAAGGATAGAAAAAGCACAAGTTCAAGACTTGTGGTATTCTGTAGACATGTCTGCTCTGAGATGGACGTTGGTATTTACGGTACTTTCTGAGGGTTTAAAGCAAGCCATTCTGCTCACAGCTGCATCGATGGCGCCAGCCCAAGAGAGAGCACCCCTTGGCCTCATCACCTGGTGGTCTAGAAGATCGTACCAGGAGCATGCACAGGATTGTCGTGTATAATATTAAAAACAAAACAAAGAAAAAAAAACATGTTATCGCCGCCTACTCTCTGGACCTGGCGGTCTTGCCCCCTCTGTAGCTAACCCCACGCAGCACCCCTGAACTTTTCGAGGTTCGATTGTCAGGGAACCCGCTCACATTCCCAGTCATGTAACACACACACACCAGTTAGCTGCTGCCAAATTGATACGCAATACCAAATTTCTGAGGCTATCTGGGGGCACACTCTTGCAAACCCATACTCCGCCACGGTTACCTTTCCCTGGAGCTCAGTTGAATCGCTGCAAAATGGAAAACAGCAGACAGTCACTGGGCTGGATCCTAATGGGTTTCACCATCAGAACTATCAGTCAGTCCTTGGCCTCCATCCTGTCTGCCTATCCAGAAGATAGTTCCCTCCTCCTGCCTTCCCTCTTTCTCGGACCCGGAAGGCCTGCCTCCTCCTCGCCCAGTTTGGCTTCTTGTCATCTTTATTATTATATAATCAATGAAGGGAAAATTCCTCTACAAGAACCAAGCTAATCATTACACCTCAAACCAGGAGCAGAGAGCAAGGGCCGTTCCATTTTGCTCTCTGTAAGAGGTCACCTGTGAACTACCTCATGCCTCTGATGCCCAAAGATTCCATAACACTTAGCATTGCCCTGCTGTAGATGGGACCTTTGGGGACAAACCCTATTCAAACCATACTACTGATGGCCCTAATATTAGACAGGTTGGGGACAATACTCATCAGCTGCTGCCTGTCAACAAGCACCCACAAAACCTTGGCTGCATTCAGCAGTGGGGGTGTGTGTACCCTTAGCTTAGCAGGAGTAAGTGATTCCTCTAGGTTGTTAGGGAACTCTCCAAGGAGAGGCCTGGTGGCTGGATTTGGTGCGGACGGTGACTGTCCGTCATGTGTTCATTTGCATTCCCACCGAAGGGTGGTACGGTGGCTCCTAGGCAGGCTCTTCTCCTGGGCATGACAGATGCACTGCGGGGCAACTCCTTTAAAGCCTCCTCTAGAATTGGCTCTCTGCCACTTTGTCAAATTAGTCAAAGTGCGCTACTAAACCAAGGCCACGGTCACGGGCAACACATGATACCTTTCATGGAAGGGCACGCAGCATTACTGGCAAGGGCCGTGGGCAGAGCAAAGGTGAGGGAATCGGGGCATTGATACCTCAGTCTGCCCAGGGCCGTGCAGCATGCTAAAGACAACAGAAGAGAAACCCCAGCAAGGGGAGGCGTGGGCAGACCTGCAGTTCCCCCTTTCCACAGCTGCATCTCATTATAGTTCAAACTACACCCCGCAGTCCGTTTAGAATAGGCGGGCTCCACCCCACCCCGACCCATTTGTTATTTATTCAGTAATGCTGGACGGCTCTCTAGGCGGGTACTCTGGCTGTGGATTCCTCTGGTGTGGTTGTTATGGGAAACATTTCATTTCACATCTGCTGGTGCAATTTGCTGTCTCTCAACTAAAAGGATGAGGTAGAGAAAAAAGGAAATTCATACTCTGTTGGGCTGTAAAGGATAATGATTAATTTATTCCGAGCTATATACAAATCAGACTATCGTCTTTCAGACAGAATCAATAATATAATTTTAAGCCCACACACATTTACAAATGCTAGCACTCCAGTGCAGCTGGGTTGCCATGGGCAACCAGGGCATGCCAGCTCATGATCTGAAGCGGGCCGCTGTCTTCCAGCCTTGCAAGCACATTCAGCAGACAGAATTCCAGGGAGCCCAGGGCACCCGTGTTGGCTCTGATCTGGCCGCCGCACAAATGCACCCCTGTGATGATTTGGATTAGCTCTTGTCTGAATTGCTTAGCTCTCTTTGAGCTCCTGCTTGCACCAGCTTTCTTTGACACACTTTGTGAGGCTGCGGTCTCTGCGGACTGGGCATGCGCAGAGGGTAGCTAGGAGCGCCGCGGGAGGTCAGAAAGCAATGAGAACAGGTAGAGATGGCTCAGGCGCCCAATGTAGCCTCAGACAGCTCAGCGAGGTAGGCATGTTGCTAACTAGAAAGCAGGGCCAGCGGGGACCGTGGTATGACTGATACCCCTAAGCCAAACCTCTCCATAGGTTACCCGATCTGTCTTTTGACTCGTAAAACAAGGAGGAATGGGATTACGAACTCCATTTGCCTTGTTGGGCATTAAGAGAAAACGTTCCTTTTAGTATATTTACCAAAAAAATCAACAAGCAAGATCTTTGCACTGTAGGTTAAGCAGAGGCCCAGTGGATATCATTCTAAGTACAAATTCCTAAAGGGCTCCGTGCTTCAGAAGAGAAGTCTACAAACCATCGCTGTCTCTGTTGTCTTAAGATGCAAACCCTCGGAGCTGGGCATGGTGGCACATGCCTGTAATCCCAGCACTTGGGAGGCAGAGGCAGGTGGATTTCTGAGTTTGAGGTCAGCCTGGTCTACAGAGTGAGTTCCAGGACAGCCAGGGCTACACAGAGAAACCCTGTCGGGGGGGGGGGGGGGAGATGCAATGCAAACCCTCTCTGGGAGAACCAGCCATCCAAGGTACCACTGGGAATCCTGTGACACTGTGGCAAAATAAACTTAGGGTTATTGTTTAAACATGCCGTCCATTTATATCTAGTTACCATACACTACAATAAAAATTATGACATATATCTCAGATCCACTTTGATTTGATATGTTGCTTTATTTAATCACAACCCTTCACTGACTCAGAATTTTGCCTTGACCCATCCTCACGTCCTCATCATTTTCCATCAGGACAGGGAGAAGGGATCAGCTTGCACTTCCTATCTTGGTCAAGTACAATAGAGGCCCTGCTCCCACCCCACCCCACCCCCCAAAGGCAATTCCTGAATTTGAGAGTCCTACCTACAGTTGTGTCTGTCCAGGCTACCCAGAGTGTTGCACAAGCCAGGTTAGGTGGGTCCTAGAGTTCTTCAGAGTCCCCTAAAGGACCTATGTCTGTGGTGTTCGTGCAGCATCCTGAAACCAACAGCTAACCTGGGGGAGCCCGCGCTGCTTCGAGCTCAGACGACCCCGGCAAGGCCTCCGCCTTCAGGGGAGCCCAGCCTTCAGAGTGTGGAGCCCCCCAACTGGCTGCTGCGGGAATGCTTCACTCGAGAAAGAATGCGCAGTCACTCGGTCAGCACCCAAGAGCCCGGGCACAAGAGGACACCTCTGCGTCCTGCAGACCTGGCCCAGAGCCTGAGGGCTGAAAAGGTAAGGCAGTGGAGACCAGACTGCAGCCTCACGCCCAGGCAAGTCTATAGCAGATATCTGAGGTTGGGCTCCATAGGCATTTCGGGAGTTCACTTACCGCCAGCGACACAGTGAAAACTTTGGGCCACATTCAGGTCCCTCTGTATCAGCTTGGTACACACCCCTTTGCTGTTGGAACACCCCTAGACACCCCAGGGCCCTGGTCACCTCTATATCTCTTTTCTCTCTCCTTCAGATGCCTTCCCACATTCTTCAGAGGCCCAGTTCTATTCTAGCAACTAAGCTATCCCCAACTAGAGGCTCACCCTAATGTTCACTACGACACTGTGCCTTGCCTCACGGCAGAGAGCTAGAACCAACTCATCTTGCAGGGTGGTGGCTTCATCAAGGGTCCTTTAAAAAGCTAGGATGAGGGACACCATAAGATCTAGAGTCTCTCCCCCTGGGTTGACGCCAAAAGAATTGGAGGAAGGTTCTAAAGAGGGAGATGCATCTCCACCAACACAGAACCATTTCACCATAACTGACAGATGCAGGTGACAAAGCCTTGAGCTGTTGCTTACGACACTGGGGTTTGGTTTGTTTGGTTTTTACTATGTCAGAAGTATGATAGGCTCTGGCACTCCCGGTGATAGGTGGGGGTGGAATGGGGATGGGGTGGGGACATGGGTGAAGGGTCAAGGTGCTACGGGCTGACGCCACTGCAGAACAAGACAGATGACCTAAAAGTGGCCTGGATTTAAATCCACTGTGGGACTACAAGCGCACAGAAGCTATTTTAATTTTATGGTAGAACAGACAAGAGCCAGATTTACTCATAGGACAGAATATTGGCTTTGGATGTAGGAAAAGAAGATGTCGTCAGACTAGACACATCTTCCCTGACAGATGGCAGCAAAAAGCACAGGAAGAAAGTAGACAGGAAGGCTTGCCCAAGTGTGAACTGACTGGGACCTGCCCATGTGTGAACTGGCCCAGGCTTATGACTAAGGATCTACCCATGTATGAACTAACCCAGGTTTATGACTGGGACCTGCCCATGTGTGAATTGGCCCTGGTTTATGACTAAGGACCTACCCATGTGTGAACTGGCCCAGGTTTATGACTAAGGACCTACCCAAGTGTGAACTGGCCCAGGTTTATGACTAAGGACCTACCCAAGTGTGAACTGGCCCAGGTTTATGACTAAGGACCTGCCCATGTATGAACTGGCCCAGGTTTATGACTAAGGACCTACCCAAGTGTGAACTGGCCCAGGTTTATGACTAAGGATCTGCCCAACTATGAACTGGCCCAGGTTTATGACTGGGACTAGCCCAAGTGTGAACTGGCCCAGGTTTATGACTAAGGACCTGCCCATGTGTGAACTGGCCCAGGTATATGACTAAGGACCTGCCCATGTGTGAACTGACCCAGGTTTATGACTGAGGACCTGCCTATGTGTGAACTGGCCCAGGTTTATGACTTAAGGACCTGCCCATATGTGAACTGGCCCAGATTTATGACTGAGGACCTGCCCATGTGTGAACTGGCCCAGATTTATGACTGAGGACCTGTCCATGTGTGAACTGGCTCAGGTTTATGACAAAGGACCTGCCCATGTGTGAACTGGCCCAGGTTTATGACTTAAGGACCTGCCCATATGTGAACTGGCCCAGATTTATGACTGAGGACCTGCCCATGTGTGAACTGGCCCAGGTTTATGACTAGGGACCTGCCCATGTGTGAACTGGCTTAGGTTTATGACTAAGGACCTGCCCATGTGTGAACTGTCCCAGGTTTATGACTGGGACCTGCCCAAGTGTGAACTGGCCCAGGTTTACAACTGAGACCTGCCCATGTGTGAACTGGCCTAGGTTTGTGAGTCAGGACACCAGATTCCTTTCATCTCTGAGAAGCCCAAACTTGCTTCCATCACCTTAGGTCAACTTCTTCACATTGCACATGACCCTTCTTCACATCTTACTCCCAAGAAACTTGTAGAAGTTTCACTCTCAGTCCTTTGAAGGCACTGCCATTGTTCAGCAAGTCTGTGTATGTATGTAACTAGGAGGTGATTGCTCCTAGACTATCTGTCACCAGCAGTGGAGAGAGCTGTAAAGATGGGGACCATTCCACACCCAGCTGAAGCAGACATGGTATTCCACTGTCTGCTTCCGCTGCTGTAAGGAAGCACTTGGCACTGTGCAATTTATGAAGAGATTTCTTTGGCTCATGATTGTGGTGGCTGGAAAAACTCAGGCACCTTGCATCTGGAGAGATCAAGCTGAGTGCATATACCACGGCTGGTAAAAAGCAGCAGGTGGCATACAGAAGTGAGGCTTCATTCTCTCTCTCTAAAATGAACCAAATCATGCGAGCAATCCCTCCACTCCTTTCCAACAGGCCCCACCTCTTAAAGGGCCCACAGCCCAAATCCCAGCACACAGACCTCTGAGGTAAGGGTTGTATCCAGATCATGGCGTCCTCTTATTCTGTCTATCATTTTGACTGGTGACACATAGAGCTAGATTTTCAAAAGTAAAAAAAAAAAACAGGTCGGGCAGGAGAGATGGCTCAGCGGTTAAGAGCACTGACTGCTCTTCCGAAGTTCCTGAGTTCAAATCCCAGCAACCACATGGTGGCTCACAACCATCCATAATGAAATCTGACACCCTCTTCTGGTACGTCTGAAGACAGCCAAAGTGTTCTTGATATAATGATAAATAAATCTTTAAAATTTAAAAAAAAAAAAGAGCCAGGTCAAACTTCCTTCCTCAGAGAGAAAATCAAACGCATGAAATCATTTCAGCTCACTCCTCCTGTGTTTACTCAGAATCTACAAACTGAGACTCCATCCAAGGCACCTGCCCTCCTCCTTCTGAGCCTCACCTAGGCAGTCTTGCAGACTCTGGACATTCTTGGTCCTGAGGGTAGGTCTGTCAGGGTCTGGGCAGCCAGCCAGCCACCATGTAGCTCACCCGTTAGTCACAACTAGGTATAGTGACTCATAAAATGTTCCCTGAAGGGGACAGTCATGGTTGTATCTCTGAAGTCTTGAAAGAGAAAAGTCAGATTCATGAGGTAGGGAAAGGGGCATAGAGGCTGTACTGGCTGGTTTCGTGTGTCAACTTGACACAGGCTGGAGTTATCACAAAGAAAGGAGCTTCAGTTGGGGAAGTGCCTCCATGAGATCCAGCTGTGGGGCATTGTCTCAATTAGTGATCAAGTGGGGAGAGCCCCTTGTGGGTGGTACCACCTTTGGGCTGGTGGTCTTGGATTCTGTAAGAGAGCAGGCTGAGCAAGCCAGGGGAAGCAAGCCAGTAAGAAACATCCCTCCGTGGCCTCTGCATCAGCTCCTGCTTCCTGACCTGTTTGAGTACCAGTCCTGACTTCCTTTGGTGATGAACAGCAGTGTGGAAGTGTAAGCTGAATAAACCCTTTCCTCCCCAACTTGCTTCTTGGTCATGATGCTTCATGCAGGAATAGAAACCCTGACAAAGACAAACTGGTACCAGCGTAGTGGGGTATTCCTGTGACAACCTGACCATGTTTGGGGGAGGACTGTGGAAGGACTTTAGAACTTTGAGCTAGAAAAGCCATTAGAATATTAAGAGCTCAGTGGAAAGTTCTGTAGGAACTTGAAAGACAATGTTAAGAACAGTGCAAAAGATGGAGGCCTGGCTTGTGAAATTTCAGAGGGAAGATTAAAGACTCTTACAGTGGCCATGTTTTGATTGTGAAGATTCTGTGGTTTTGGTTAGCTGGGGCTGAAGAATCAACTGTGAGTAACAAGATACCAGAACCACTAAAGCAAACCTTTGTGTTACTGGGACTATTGATGCTGGTTAGCTGGAGCTAAGAAATTAGCGGTGATTAAGAAGAGACCAGCAACACTGAGATGAAATCTTCTCGGAAGTGTTTTCTGAGAGCACAGAGAGTGTGTTCCAGAGATAGCCACAGTTGTGTTTTGTGCTGTGGCTGGACTCGGTACTGTGTAAGAGTCACCCAGATGGTACTGGTTTTGAAGGCATGAAGGGGTCGTGAAGAGCAGCTGAGGCTCTTGGCACGGTGAGAGGCCACGTAAGGCCATTGGTGAAGGTGCAGCCTCAGTTGCAATTGATGGCCCAGGACTTGAAGGGGTCCTGCATAGGAGCAGAGGCTTGTCACCCTGTTGAGAGCCTATGAGAGGCTATTGGTGAAGCCTAATTACAGTGGAAGATAGCAGCGTTTTGGAGATGCCAGTACCATGCGATGACCATGAAGAACAGCAGCAGTAGTGGAGTACAGGCAGCTGGAGCCTAGAAGACAAGCTGTGTGCTACAAAGGGCAGAGCTGAAGAAGTGACCCACACCCTTGGAGGAGCCCAGAAGATCATGAGTTGGATCCCAGACATTGAACCACTGGAGTTTGAGTTTTGCTTTTGGTTGTGACTGTGCCCTGATATGTTTCCCTCTTAAAGGAAGAAAGTATTTTAGTGGAGCCCACAGTTGAGAGACTTTGAATTTTTAAAAGACTTTGAATTTTAAAGATATTGGATATTTTAAGGTGATTGAACTTTTAATATGTAAAGACTGTGGGACTTTTAAAGTAATTTAGATCTTGGGGATGAATAAGAAAGTAAGGGTTGAGGCTTAATAGTGATGTGTTTGTGTGTCAAGTTGACAAGGGGTCAATTGTACTGGCTAGTTTCGTGTGTCAACTTGACACAGGCTGGAGTTATCACAGAGAAAGAGGAGCTTCAGTTGGGGAAGTGCCTCCATGAGATCCAGCTGTGGGGCATTTTCTCAATTAGTGATCAAGTGGGGAGGGCCCCTTGTGGGTGGTGCCATCCCTGGGCTGGTGCTCTTGGGTTCTATAAGAGAGCAGGCTAAGCAAGCCAGGGAAAGCAAGCCAGTAAGAAACATCCCTCCATGGCCTCTGCATCAGCTCCTGCTTCCTGACCTGCTTGAGTTCCAGTCCTGACTTCCTTTAGTGATGAACTGCAATGTGGAAGTTTGAGCTCAATAAACCCTTTCCTCCCCAACTTGCTCCTTGGTCATGATGTTTGTGCAGGAATAGAAACCCTGACTAAGATAGACAGAGGCAAACCTGGGAAACTTATAGCTGTTTCTTTCAAACATTTTTAAAGTACCTATTTATACCCATTATTTAGAACTACAAGGTCCATGTAACATAAAGTCTTCTCACAGAGATGTCTGTGACTTCCAAACTCCAGGTCCTGACCCGCCACTGGGTCACGACATCAGTTTAGTAGACAATGAACCCAACTTAGAGAAAGGAAAATGAAATAGAATTGGGCTCAAGATCAAACAGTGCCTCAAACACACTTAAGATAAGTACATTTCGAAACTGTTACATGTGTGCAACATTGTGTGTTCTGGTTTGCACACACATACATACCCTGGAGGAATTGGTATTCCAGATCTGTGATGGAATCAAAGATTAATGTGCCTTAATAGATGTGTATTAGCTATCTACTGCCTTGGTAACGCTGTGTAACAACCACAAAATCTCAAGAGCACAGGAAGTTCTGCTTTCTCATAGGCCTGAGTCAGTCAAAGAGTTCTGCTCTCTGATTGGCTGACTCACATGTTTGGGAAACAGCAAAACTATAGGCTACTCTAAGAGGCATATGGTGGAGGTGACCCAGGCAGTCTGTCCGTGTGTAGCTCCTTCTGGTAGAACTTTGGGTGATTTTGCAGTGATCACCTGAGCTGGAGACCAGATGTTCTAACAGCTACGACCGTGATCGTGTAAAGCACTTAGCACAAGACACACAAAAAACTCAGCCATGGTTGGACAGCAGAGGAAGGGATGACTCAGCCTATGAGAATTATCTTTACACTGAAGTCACTTATTTTCTGACATCTAATAGAACAATTTTTTTGTTGTTGTTGTTTTGGCTGAATTTGTTTGTTTTTGTTTGTTTCTGTGTAGCCCTGACTGGCCTTGAACACCTGACCCTCCAATCTCAATCTTCTCAAAGCAAGACATCTTTTTTTGTTTCTTTAATGTTTAGATTATTTTATTTGTTTGATGTATATGAATGCTTTGTAAGCATGCATGTATGCGGACTGCGTATGTGCCTGCTGGGTCCCCTAGAACTGATGTTACAAATGTTTGTGAGCTACAGCGTGGGTGCCTGGAATCAAACCCAGATCCTCTGCAAAAGCAGCGGCAAGGGCTCTTGACCACTGAGCCACCTCTCCAGTCCCCAAGGCAGTTATTTTTTTAAGTCCTCATATCCTTGTGATTTTGAAAGGCCTTAGCACAAGGCCTCACTCACATGATACTTTAAAAATAAGAGAAGATATTTTCACAATTGCTGTGGCAAAGCACCAAGGTATGCAACGTAAAAGGGAGAGAGGCCTATTTTGGCTCCCAGGGCCAGGAGGCCAGTCAGCTCTGCCTGTTGCTTTGGGTGCATGGAATCACAGTCCACTGTAGAGGGAGTGTGTGTGTGTGTGTGTGTGTGTGTGTGTGTGTGGTAGAGGAGTCCTGGCAACCTCATGGCATCCGGGAGGCAAAGAGAGAGATCAGAGGGAGTCAGATTCTCAACATTCCTTTGAAGACAAAGTCCCTAATACCTGAACTTCCTCCCCACTAAGCTCACCCCTTAGATGCCCCACCGACTCCCAAGCGTGCCCCAGGCTTGGGTCTAAGACTCTAACACTTTGGCCTTCGGGAAATACTTCAGTTTATTGGAATAATCATAATTCCATGGAGCTTCTCCTCTTTAGGACCTGTCTCCTCCTCCTCCTCCTCTTCCTCCTCCTCCTCTTCCTCCTCCTCCTCTTCTTCCTCTTCCTCCTCTTCCTCCTCTTCCTCCTCTTCCTCCTCTTCCTCCTCTTCCTCCTCCTCCTCTTCCTCTTCTTCCTCCTCCTCCTCTTCTTCTTCCTCCTCCTCCTCTTCCTCCTCTTCCTCCTCCTCCTCTTCCTCTTCTTCCTCCTCCTCCTCTTCTTCTTCCTCCTCCTCCTCTTCCTCCTCCTCCTCTTCCTCTTCTTCCTCCTCCTCCTCTTCTTCTTCCTTCTCCTCCTCCTCCTTTTTCTCCTCCTCCTCTTCCTTCTCCTCCTCCTCCTCCTCTTCTTCCTCCTCTTCCTCCTCTTCCTCTTCTTCCTCCTCCTCTTCCTCCTCCTCCTCCTCCTCTTCCTCCTCCTCCTCCTCCTCCTCCTCCTCCTCCTCCTCCTCCTCCTCCTCCTCCTCCTCCTCCTCCTTCTTCTTCTTCTTCTTCTTCTTCTTCTTCTTCTTCTTCTTCTTCTTCTTTTCTCTCCCCTCCCTCCTAGCTCATATCCATTTTCTGAAACTGTAGAGATGGCCACTCAAGACATAGGCTGGCCTACATGCCTGCTTTTCTTCTTCCATCCATCCACACATCCATCCATCCTCCCACCCATCCCCCACCCATCCCCCTACCCATCCTCCCACCCATCCCCCACCCATCCCCCTACCCATCCTCCCACCCATCCTCCCCACCCATCCTCCCACCCATCCCCCTACCCATCCTCCCACCCATCCCCCACCCATCCCCCTACCCATCCCCCTACCCATCCTCCCACCCATCCCCCACCCATCCCCCTACCCATCCTCCCATCCATCCTCCCCACCCATCCTCCCACCCATCCCCCTACCCATCCTCCCATCCATCCTCTCCACCCATCCTCCCACCCATCCTCCCACCCATCCCCCCACCCATCCCCCCCACCCATCCTCCCACCCATTCTCCTTCCCTCCCTCCCTTCCTAGAATACTTGATTTTCAAAAGGAAAATTATCCTGAGACAGAGGCAGGGATGGAACAGGAAGCCCCAGTAGGAAGAAATAGATTTTCAAAGGGATACTTTATTCGATTAATTAGTCAATTCCCCTGTCGTGGAAGAGAAATTATCTATAAACCACCCTGACAGAGGAGACTCTCGCTGCAAAGAGCTGAATGATGCTCTGCTGTTAACAATAGACGAGCTTATTTGAGATGCAAATGAGCAACCAGCAGGCAAAGGAACCCTTCTGGGAAAAGCATTCTAATCGTAAACCTGCTTGCATGGGGCGGGGGGCTGCAAAACGTAGGGACAAGCAGAATCGGGGCTCCTAGAACTCCCTCTGATAGTGCCTGCAAGGGAAGGATGCTGCAGTTTTCTGTGAAATTGCATCTGAATGGAGCAAATGCATTGCTTGGCCATGACTGGTGTCTCTAAAAAGCCCAATCCGAGGTTGCAGACTGACTTATTTACGACTGCCACCATATAGCCACGATAGTTTGGATATAAAACAGTCAGACGGTTCCCTTTGTTTTTTATCTGTAGGGAAACAACTCATTCGAGCTTTTTGGTGTGATAGAATGTGACTTGCTGGTGGGGACTGTTGGGAAGCTTCAAGCCCTGCCAAGCACAGGAGCGTCCAGAAGGGACGTTGTTTTCTGTGCTTCGTCTTCCAAATTTGCTTTAAGACCACGCAGTTACAGGAAAGCCTCGTTTATATTTTCAAGGAAAAGCACAATAATGGCCTTGTTTTGTTGCAGCTTTTTCCAAAAGCGCATCTTTATTGCTACCTTTCTCTTGGCTGATGTTCATTGGATTTTCACTTTCCTCGGTGCTATAAAAATCCGATGAAGCCTCTCAGAGCTAAAGATGGGTAGCGAGGACCTGGCTAACGTGGCCGCAGGCTTGGGGGTTGTCACACCTCTGGTTTTACTCTGTTCCTTCTTTTGATGGGAGGCGCAGGAAGCAGGCAGGAAGGTTTGTGTATCACATGTAATGAAGAGACAAAGAGCCACAGAAACACCAGGAGGACGCAGTGCACAACCACAACCAGCCAGCCACCAAAAGGCTGCTGGTGTGTCCTGCATGGATACTGGGGGTGGCTGGGGGTGGGCATGCCTGCAGGTTCTGGCTCTGGGGAATGGCCGTGAACGGTCACATCTCATGCATAAATGAAAATTATCTTTTGTAAATTATACAATCACACTGGCTTGCATATCCTGCGCTTTGTTACTGTTATTAATAAAGGTTTTTACTCTACTATGTCAGCAGTGTTTCTAGTACATTCGTAGAACAAACAGAAATTAGTGTCTTTCCAGATCGGGGAGCCCTCTCCCAGGAGGCAGGGCAATACTTCATTGCTATTGCTAGTTGTTCTTTTCTTCTAGAATGGAGATCCAGGAAGGCAAAAAGACCAACTCTCTACCTAGTGTGTCATTCACCATAGAACTTGAACGGTATTTGTATCTTATTAAGATGATGGCTTACACAATAGCTTGGGGTCAGCCTGAGCTTTATGGGGGCGGGGAGGGGAGCTACCACTTCAGAGGTAGGTAAACATCAATTTCAGATGATCCTGGTAAGAGAAAAGCCAGTTTCTCTGTCACTGTCTGTCATAGGCCACACTGCAATTTAGCTCAGCCCTCCTTACTACTGCCTGTCATTCTAAGGCAGATGTTTGGGGATTTGTACTGGTTAACACACACACACACACACACACACATTATTAATATAGTAGATAAAAGACTGGGAGGGTGAACATGTACTCTGGTGATCTGTTTACTGAGTTGAGGCACACCAAAAGAGAACCTGCCTCTTTCTAGACAAAAGGTTTAGCCAAAATTAACACCCACTAAACGGACCGGCTGGCCGCTGGTGATAACTCTTCCGGTAAAGCTGAAGACAGAGCTGAGAAACCAAGTTGTTGCAATTTCACTGTTTGGTTTCTGCTGGTTCTGTTCGACCGCCCCGCAGCCCCAAATTCTGGCACCAGGTTGGGGTGGTGTAAGCCAGAAGGAAGCGACGGTAGAGAAGGGGGGGGAGCTTGAGAGAGGATTGGGGGGTGGGGGTGGGGCGTGAGAGAGGATGGGGGGGGGGTGTGGGAGGCGTGAGTCAGGTGAGTAGGCACTGACTTGGAGGAAACCGAAGAAGAAAACATCAGAAACTGGACCAAAGGAAAGGAGGCAGTGTGAGAATTCCTTCCCGTGATTCTAAAGACAGTGTTCAGGATCTGGTGACCCCAGCCCGGGGCCCCTGCACGTTTGAACTTTCTCTGACCACACCCGGCGCTTCAGGGTTCCCAGGAGTCACACTGGGGAGAAGAGCTCTGCCGTCCTTTCCTGGGGAAAAATCTTCACCTTGTTGATTCTAATTTATTTCGTTTTGTCTTGGCGAGGTCGAGCAGCAGGTGACTCTGGAAGAGCTACGCCGCCTAAGCGCACTCTTTCAGGTAGGAGCTGGCCAGGTAAACTTTGAAACACCTGTCTGGGCATTTTGATTCTTTACTTGATATTTGATTGTTTTCAGTAAAAGTTCCAACTTATTTGTTTGTTTGTTTGTTTATTATATGTAAGTACACTGTAGCTGTCTTCAGACACCCCAGAAGAGGGCATCAGATCCCATTACAGATGGTTGTGAGCCACCATGTGGTTGCTGGGATTTGAACTCAGGACCTCTGGAAGAGCAGTCAGTGCTCTTAACCACTGAGCCATCTCTCCAGCCCCCTCGACTTTTTAAATCTCTATAAAATAGCCGCAAAGAGTAACTGTTTTGATCGTTGTTGCTTCATGTAATTAAAAACAAGTTGCTTTTCTTTTAACTGGTTCAAAAAAGTGCCCAAGACAGAATTCCTGTGAAAAACCTGTAGCATTTAGGTGAGTCTAATTAGCTGTTGGGTTCTGTGGCCTTCAGCTCCTGGACATGCACAACATAATGTCTTCCAGTTCCCAGCTGACTGTTTTCTTTCTTTTTATTTTTAATTTGTTTTTTTGTAGGACCATGAGAAGAAAGGAAGCCAGATGCTGGATTTGGAAACGTTCAAATGCATAGTGAAGCAGTGTATGAGGTCACACAACAAAGTAAGTGGGGTTGGCACACAGCAGATCACACAGGCCACAGTTAATGCTGTAAACGCCGAGCCAATGAGATCCGAGGATCCCGTAAGCGCGCCGCTCCCCTCTCCACTAAGACCTGTCTGGTTCTCCAGACAGCTGACTTGAGAAGGGCGGGGCAATGAGACATTTAGAGATTTTGCTTGGGAGGGAAACAGGACTGGTTAGATTGTTGCTTACTTGAGTATAAGACAATCACTTAGCTTCTAGTCAATCTTCCTTCGCTTCCCTGACAGCTGGAATCAAATGGTTTATTCAAGCCTGGCAGTGGTGGCCCACGCCTGTAATCCCAGCACTCTGGGAGGCAGAGGCAGGCAGATTTCTGAATTCAAGGCCAGCCTGGTCTACAGAGTGAGTTCCAGGACAGCCAGGGCTACACAGAGAAACCCTGTCTCGAAAAAGGTTTATTCATTCTCTGCCATTTTAGTTAGCTAAGAATACAACACTTTTAAAATTTCCCTTTGTATTCTTTCACACACACACACACACACACACACACACACACACATATATATTAGAGAGAGAGAGAAAGATTGTGCTTATTGGAATAGGTGTGGCTCCCATAGGTTCATGTGCCTAAATGCTTGGGCACAGGGAGTAGCACTATTAGGAGGTTTGGCTATGTTGGAGTGGGTGTGACCTTGTTGGAGTAGGTGTGGCCTTGTTGGAATGGGTGTGACCTTGTTGAAGTGGGTGTGGCTTTTTGGAGTAGGTGTGGCCTTATTAGAGGAAGTGTGTCACTGTGGGTGTGGGCTTTTAGGTCAAGCTATGCCTAGTGTGGCACACAGTCTCCTTCTGCTGCCTTTGAATCAAGATGTAGAATTCTCGGCTTTTTCTCCAGGACTGTGTCTGCCTGCACGCTGCCATGCTTCCTACCATGACGATAATGGACTAAACCTCTGAAACTGTAAGCCAGCTCTAGTGAAATGTTTCACTACATAAAAATTGCTGTGGTCGTGGTGTCTCTTCACAGGAATAAAACCCTAACTAAGGCACACATATAATACATATTTTGTATTTTGGTCATTTTTTTTTACATCTATTAATTGCCTCCATTCCTACTAAACTCCTTTTGTTCCCAACAGCTCCCCACTCCCCGATATTTTTGTGGTTTTTGCTGCTGTTTAGGGTTTTTTTTTTTTTTTTTTTTTTTTTAATGGCCTGCTGAATTTAATTAGGATTCCTTGCATGCACATAGGTGGGGTTGTTTTCTGAAGCATGGGGGACTTACTAGAGAATTAAGTCTTAATGAGCAAGACTTAGGGGGCTGACAGGAATTCTCAGCTGGTGAAGTACTTGCTGCAGAAGCGTAGGAGTGGTGTCACAGACCTGTAACTCCAGCTCTGGGGGGCGGGGTGGGGGTGGGGCAAACCAAGAGGCTTGTGGGAACTTAATGGCCAACCAGTTTAATGCAGTTGGTGAGCTTTGGGGTCAGTGAGACACCGTCTTAGAAAATAAGGTGGACAGCAAAAGAGGAAGATGCCCAGGGTCAACCTCTGGCCTTTGCGTGCGTGTGCACACATGTGCTTGCACACCTGGACATGTACTCATGCGTACACCACACCTGTAAGATTTTTATTGAGATAAATCGTCTGTGATAAAGGACCAGTTTCTGAGGTGCTATCCGTCAAGATTCCACAACAGTCCCTTGTTAAAGAAGATCTGGGGCCGGAGGGAGGGCTGTTACGACTCTGGGATCTGATGGAATACAACACGCAGAGAGCCCTAGGCCGTGTGAGTAGACAGTCAGAAATCGATAACTCGTCGTTAAGTGAGTGATAAAGAACTTCACGGCTCCTCATGATGCTCTGTGCTGAATTTACTCAGGAGAAACAACTGTGGATAGCGAGTGTCTGTCTTAAATTCTCCTGGAATGAGATAGACATTCTCTCTCTCTCTCTCTCTCTCTCTCTCTCTCTCTCTCTCTCTCTCTCTCTCCCTTTCCTTCCCCTCCTCCTTTCCCCCTTCCCCTCTCCCTTCCCCTCCTCCTTCTCCCTTTTTCCCCTCTCCCTCCCCCTTCTCCTCTCTCCCTATCCCTCTCCTCCTCCCTCCCCAGTGTGTGTGTGTGTGTGTGTGTGTGTGTGTGTGTGTGTAAGTGTTCAGTGACAAGGAGACCAGAAGATGATGTTGGATCCCCTGGAGCTGGAGGCACAGATGGCTGTGAGCCGCCTGACATGGGTTCTCAGAACTGAACTTTGAAAGAACAGTAAGCACTCTTAACCACTGAGCCAGCCCTCTAGCCCAGACCTTAGCACTTCAACTTGAGTGTTCTTCAATCATGAGAGGCTAGTATGAAATTTTGACCAACAGAGCCCAAACAGCTTGTCCATTATCAAATATAATTCATGTCATGAGGGCAGTCTTATGCCGTGTGGTGTATTTGTTGGTTTATGGTTTAACTGCAATTATAGAAAGTCCTCAACCAGTGAGGGCCATGTGAGATACAGGTTTTCACCCCTTTAACTTTCAGCTCTGAAACCTTGACCTCTCCCAGAGTTTGGCATACACTTGGGGGTCACTATGGAGTTTCCCAGCGGCCCCCATGATAAGTCCTATTCATTCAGTAACATGTGCACCCCAGCTCTGGGTGTAGCCCAGCTGCTTCAGCAGGGTCGCTGCTGGCACAGCCTCAGGGAAGCAGATTGAGTCCTGCACACCCGTATCCTCATGCCATGACTTACATCCAGAGCCCCGGAGGGACCATCCCCACCCCAGACATACTGAAGATCTCCCAGGCTCCGATGGGCTCTGGACAGGCAGACTGAATCCAAGCAGTGATGACTGTCGCCCTGAGCTTTCTGTTTTCTGTTCCATCTTTGATCCCAGGCTTTTTGATAAGGCCATCCCCAGGGTGATTTGGTTTATTTAGATATCCATTCCAAAGAGCTCACCAAACATGTGTTTGCCTGAAGTCTGGCACATCTGCGCATACCTCTTTCCTCAATACTAGCAAAGTCTATTAGCCTTTTTTTTTTCCTTCCCAGAGTATTGGACAAATAGAACAACTCTTCATGAAAATAGACTATGAGGCAGTGGGAAGAATCCAGTGGGTAAGTCATGTCAAGTAAGTCCAACTTAATGTTGGTAATAAATGCACACGAGACTCCATTGGGAGGCTGGCTTTGTCCCTTTGGCCACTCCCAGCTGAACCAAAGTGAAGTATTTGCTTGCAACTTTCAAATTCTTCTAAGAAGGAGCTTAGCTGGGAACCTCAGTAGATCAGGTAGGATCCACAGAGGGTACCCTAAAGCCAAGAGTGGGAGTCATGATCACCACTTCACCTAATTGCCCAAGAGAAAACCGGTAGAGAAATCCCTTGGGTCAGAGGTTGCCTGTGGCCACCATGACGAGTACCTACAAAGGGTTTGCAGCCAGGACGGTCACAGCATATGTTACCACCATCATTATATTACTCTGTTTTCAGTGTGTGGTTATGAAGAGGAAAGACATCTGCTTTAAGCATTCTTGGCCACGTGCCCATCATCCCCCCCCCACCCCCGACTGAGCAGTAAGCCATCTTTATTCTGACCTCTGGCCAATTCACCAGCCCAGTCAGATGTAAGACCTTTCCGGTCTCACCTGGTTTTATAAGGAGCATTCAAGGCTCCTGCCCACAAAAAGAAAGCTAGTGAAGTGGGGGGTTCATGGAGAGGAAATAAAAATTCCTTGAGTCCAAAGCTCCCCACCTCCATGTCTCAGGTTCAAGGACTACCTTCCTTTTCCTAAGCCACAAAAGTGTCTTTTTATGGGCATCCTGCTAAATCCTAAGGGAGGCACATGAAGTCCAGCAGACAGGGCCACAAGTCCTGGGACAGCCATTTCTTAGGTGTTTGTCCTATTTGGTTAGTTGGTTGATTGGTTGGTTGGTTAACTGGTTGGTAAATTGGTGGTTAGTTGGTTGGTTGGTTTTGCTTTCTTTCTTTCTTTCTTTCTTTCTTTCTTTCTTTCTTTCTTTTTTTTTCTTGGATTTGGTTTTTTAGAGACAGGGTTTCTCTGTGTAGCCCTGGCTGTCCTGGAACTCACTCTGTAGACCAGGCTGGCCTTGAACTCAGAGATCCACCTACCTCTGCCTCCCGAGTGCTGGGGTTAAAGGAGTGTGCCACCACCACCCAGCGATGACTGGGGTTTCTTGATGCCATTTCTGTGCCATGTTGCGGATTGTTTGTGTGGTGTGGCTCTTGTGCAGACGTAGCTGTGTCCACATGGAAACCTATGGCTCCCAAAGTGCCCGGGACCAGAAGAGAAAGAGCAAGCACTTGTTCTTGAGGGAGTCACGAGCTTTGCCATGGTTGAGACTTCCAATGTGTAAAAGGAGATCAAGTATTGAGGTGAAGGTCCATGTCCTGTGACTCAGGCATGGCACATGGCTGGAAACAACTACCACCGTGGTTGAGATGCCCACCTCACCCCAGACCACTCTCGGAGGAAGCAGGAAGGCAAAGAAAGGCAGACAGCTGGGCCACAGACCATCAGGCCCAGCTGAATGTACCCGACAGTTACAGCTCCCCAAGTTGGGAGCATGTGCTCATAATTCTATTAATGCCCCCCCCCCCCACAAAAAAAGAGTTTTATCTATTCCCCGATGAGAAGAGAATTTTTGAAATGCAAAATGACAGAGGGCTTGACCAGCTGTCCCTTGCTCTCCAGGACAGTTTCTGCACATACCTGCAGCTGGGGTTCTCAGAGCAAGCCAAGGCTGCGGCTCGGCAGGCAGAGGCCTCTCTCCTGCTGCCTGCCGCTCAGCAGAGACTGACACATGGGAGACCCGTGCTGCGCATTCTCTCTCTGCCTGATGACACCTTAATCACCATCCGAGAAGACGGAGCTATTTATTTCTGGTCCCTGCAGCTGAAGTTGAAAAGAAAAAAGCCAATTTTTGTATGTGATTTTCATTTGAGAAGGATGCTGGGTGCCACGGTTTGATTTTATTTGCTATTTTAAACTGCTCCTTAAGTGGCGTGATTACATAAATTGTGCCCTTGAATATAATATATCCGCAGCAGATTTTGCCAGTCTAAGGGATGCGAAGAAAACACAAACCCTACGAGGAGCCTGAGATAAATGCTTCTTTTTGCTTCTAAATTCAGATGGCATGATGAATTACACATGCTTCAGTCATGTAATTTATCATGCGTCTTACTGAATGACAGACGGAACGGGATCCCCGCCCCCTTTGTGGTTGTGCCCGCGAGGCGGTTCCGTCTGAATCACTAATCAGAAACTCAGAAGCCAGCATGCATCTGGGAAGTGTAATTAGGAGAAAGATTGCCTGGCCCATTTCTGCTACCCCCTACCCCTCTCATTCAACAAATATTTGAGCTCCGTGTAAAGCAGGCTCTGTGCTAGGGGGCTGCAGACAGAACGGACAGAACGTGCAGGCTCTGCCCCGGGCAGTTTAGAACCGGAAGTTACAACTAAACCTCTCAGGCTGCTAAATAGCCCCTTCCAGGGGAGAACACTCAATTAGCTCTTCAAATATACCAAGTTCCTCCCCTTGAAAGAGAAAATCAATTAAAGAAAACTACGGGGATTGGAGAAATGGCTCTGTGGTTAAGAGCACTGGCTGCTCTTCCGGAGGACCTGAGTTCAATTCCCAGGACCCACCGGGAGCTCACGACCACTTGTATCTCAAATTCCAAAGCGACCAGATGCCCTCTTCTGGCGTCTGAGAGCACCAAGCACACATGTGATGCCTATACATTTATACATGCAGGCCAAATGCACACGAAATAAGCTCTTTTCAGTAAAAATGAAATAAATTTAAATTAAATAAATACAGTTTTTAAAGACATATGCATTTGTTTGTTTTCACCTTTCAATTCTGTAGCGCAAGTCCACCAGCCGGAAGTCCCAATGGGTGACGGACATTGTCAGCATGCCACAGTACAACAAAGTAATCGTTGGAACCGGGTAAGTTTGCAACCAAAAGTGAGCAGTCCCGGTGTGAAGAGATGGATCTCTGTGTCTAAGGCCACACAAGCAAACACATTTGCAGTGTGAGGCTAACGTTGGAGTCTTAAAATATTAGAGCCATGTGTGTAAACAGAGGTATACTGTGTGTGGCTCCACGCCGCGAGCTCATTATCTCAGAGGTTGCCAGGATGCCGTCTTGTAGAAAATACTTCCGGAACCAACAAAGGGCCACAGAAGGAAAATTAGTCTGAGCACTTTTCAAGCACACTTTATTTGGATTAAATGGTGTATTTGTTTTCTTATCCGCCTAAACTGAGTCTTGACTGCACTGGATTAATTCACAGGGTTAAAGAACACCGTGTGATCATGGATGTGCTGACTATGGTCACTCGCTGCGGCTGCGGCTGCGGCTGCGGCTGCGGCTGCGGCTGTGGCTGCAGAGCGAGGTCCAGGGAGCTCCAGCTTGCAGAGGGCTCCAGTTGGCAGGAGTGTGAACTTAGATCTCAGAGGGAGGATGGAAAATGAAGGCCTCTTGTGCTCTGGGCTTTAGGGTGTGGCTACAGTTAAGGGGCAGGTGGAAGGATTCCCACAACTCTGCCTACCATACAAGCCCCTCATTGCCTACCATACAAGCCCCACAACTCTTCCACAAGTCCCTGGGGCTCTAGGCTTTAATGAACAACTCCATGACCAGCCCCAACCTATCCCCGTTATTTTATTAAATGTAACTGTTCATACGGTTTAATACTTTATATTAACTCATCATCAAAATATATTTATTGAAATATCAACATGAAGCCAAGCAGTGGTGGCGCACGCCTGTAATCCCAGCACTCTGGGAGGCAGAGACAGGCAGATTTCTGAGTTCAATGCCAGCCTGGTCTACAGAGCGAGTTCCAGGACAGCCAGGGCTACGCAGAGAAACCTTGTCTCGAAAAAAACAAATCCAAAAAGCAAACAAACAAAAAAACCAAAAAAAAAAAAAAAAAAAGAAAGAAATATCAACATAGTAAATATAATCAATTTAATATTATGCTAACTACTAAGCATCATATAAGTTTACAAATTCAGCTCAATTTTATTTTTAAATTTAACTTTTATTTTAAATTCGATTTAAAATTTGTATTGTTTATTTTCATCATCAATTTTTAAAAAAGATCTATTGCTTATTTATTTGTGTGTGTGTGTGTGTGTATGCATGTGAATACAATACCCAAGGAGCCCAGAAGAAGGTGTGTCAGACCCACTGGAACTGGTGTTATTGGCAGCAGTGCGCCATCTGATGTGGGTGTTGGGAACAGAGCTCAGGTCCCGTGGGAGAGCATCAAGGCCTTCTAGCTCCCCGTGTTCTTTAAAAAAAAAAGTAACACTTGCATACTTGGATACAGTATCTGACATACGGATACTCCATGTAATGATCTAATTGTGGTGATATTTACTCCGATTAATCATCAATCAAATGTTAATCTTAGCTATGTGTCATTGAGAAAAGGAAAGGCGTGGGAGTTCATTTTAAACAACAGCTCCCCTGCTGTGCTATAGAAAGTAAGAACTGTTCCTCTTTCTGTTTTGGTGTTCCTAATTTAAAATTCTTCCTCCCACTACCCGACCTTCTCCACTGCCCTCCGCTACGCTGCTCAGTTCCGTGAGGCCCGTGTGTGTGTGTGTGTGTGTGTGTGTGTGTGTGTGTGTGTGTGTGTGTGTCAGCTCCACCAACTACAACGTGCTATGCGTCCTTTCTCTCTGTGGCTTGTTTCACTTGACACCGTGACCTCCTCCAGTCTGATTTTCGAAAAAGGTGCTTAATGGCCTTGATGCCTTAATGTGTGTGATCTCACCACAGTTCAGTGATCGACATGGCCGCCTATTAAAGACTCTGAGCTGGCCAGCGGCACGCTTCGCTGGGGTCCAGGGAACCACATTTGTTAGGAAGGAAGAGAGAGGAAATGACATTTAGCACAGGGAGGCCCAGGCTGAGGGCCTGGGGTAGAGAGCCAGAGGTTGTTTTTGTTGCCCTGACAAAGCTGTTCTCTTCTCAGAGGCCCTAGGGCAGGCCAAAGGCAGGAGGGCTGGGTCAAGGGACCAGTAATGCTGTAGGGAAGAGGGAAACGGAGGGAAGGCTGGTTGATGAGGTAGTGAAGCCCTTCAGTCCTCTTGTTTTTTGATGTCCTATGTTCCCCACGCCAAAGCCTGACATCCTGAGTAGTTCCCAGGCTTTGGGCCTTCCATTCTCTCAGGTGTCACCTCACGGCTCATCTCTAACTCAGAGATTGTTAGGATCCCATTTTACACAGAAGGGACCTCAGTGTCGAGCTGAGCTCGGAGTTCCCTACAGCCGGCCTCCAGAGCCGAGGCAGCAGAAAACTGTACCAGCCCCTGATGGAGAAGGGCCAGCCGTGTGGCCGGGCTTGGCACCCGGCTGGAGAGATGACCCTTCCTCAGAGAGCTTCAGGAAACCTGGGGTTCAGCCCCCATAGGGCATGCTTTTCATGGTTGGGGGGCCCCTCTTTATGGAATCGGTGGGATTTAACACACTTCTACAGAGATGGGGTGAGGAGCCTCCAGTGCCGTCAGCCATGTTTGCCTTCAACAGGAGCCGGGAGCTGCAGCTGTATGAACTCTCGAACCTGGAGCCTTACTGTCAGATCCGTGGTCTGGAAACTCTGCCCCTGAAACTGGACTACTGGTAAGAAGGTCTGCTCTAGGGAGACTGCCTGTGGGTAGCTCACCCCCAAGGCTGCTTCTTGGGCAGGGCACACTAGGGCTTTGAGTCCTGTGGGAGGCAGAGGCAGGCGCATCTCTGTGAGTTCAAGGCCAGCCTGTTCTACAGATTGAGTTCTAGAACACCTGAGGCTTCTCTCTCTCTCTCTCTCTCTCTCTCTCTCTCTCACACACACACACACACACACACCTGTACAAAAAAAAAACAAAAACAAGAATCAAAACTAGTTTCTGAGTCATGCAGTTATCAATGATACTTTATATGTGGCTAGATTACTTTTCTTGAAACTCAATTCAGATCATGATACTCAGTTTTTCCTATCTACTGACTCCCTGCCCGGCAGTACCAACAGCTTTAGAACGGTGTCTTAGCTTCCTGTGTCAGTAATAGAATGCCTGAGAATGGAGAATTTTTTTTTTTTAAGATTTATTTATTATTATATGTAAGTACACTGTAGCTGTCTTCAGACACACCAGAAGAGGGCGTCAGATCTTTACGGATGGTTGTGAGCCACCATGTGGTTGCTGGGATTTGAACTCAGGACCTCCAGAAGAGCAGTCAGTGCTCTTAACCTCTGAGCCATCTCTCCAGTCCCGAGAATGGACAAATTTATAAAGAAAGACAAGAGGTTGTTGATACTTGAGTTCTGGCAGCTGGAAAGCATCACAGTGCGGTACCAGCCCTGACTCACGGGGCAAGGGACGTACCTGGGTGTGGAAGAGATAAAACCCAAGGGCTGGGCTTAATCTGTGACAAGTGTCTCTCACAGAAACTCAACCACTTTTGACCCACATGACCCAAATCTCCACCAGCCACTACCCCACAATGCTGCTACCGCGGGGCTAAATCCCACCACGAGTTTTGGTGAGAAATATAAATATCCACAGTACAGCAGGTGGCACCCAGCTCCTCTGATCTTCCAAACTCCAACTGGGAAGCGTTTTCAAGTCACAGACATGAATACCCAGTGAACGGGACTCGCGTGCCAGACAGGTGACCTCACACTACACCCAGGGCCGCTCCTTGCTCCGACCACACTTCCCACAGTGTTTGTTGCGCACCCACTGTGCGCCCATATTCTTGAATATGGTGGACACATTCGTTAATAAGACCTGGCTGCCATAAGGTTGTGTGGACTCTCCGAGTAGGTGGCTCCCCGCGGAAACTGCCATTCTGTTCTGCGAAGCTCGTGTGGTATCTCTTTGGAAACTCCCTTGCGGTGCTTTTAGACCCAAGGCGCCCTGACCCTTGGCTGTGCTGGTGCTGCACCCAGCCACTGGTGCGCGGGTCCTGAGTGACTCGAGTGACTCACGGGTGACTCTGGCACCTTGGGCTTTGCTGATACTCCCTAGCTACTGCGCATCTATTGGCATCTGCTAGGAGTGAGGAGCCTTGTGCATACCGCTTCTGCCCAGAGGGCTGGGTCCTCACTACACCCTCCATTCCTTTCCACCTGGGATCTACAATGAGGCCAGAAGGGGGCACGACATAGGTGCCCACCCATCCCGCCCCCCCCCCCAAAGAGTTTGATGGATTTTTTTTTTTTTTTTTTGGATTTGGTTTTTTCGAGACAGGGTTTCTCTGTGTAGCCCTGGCTATCCTGGAACTCACTCTGTAGACCAGGCTGGCCTCGAACTCAGAAATCTGCCTGCCTCTGCCTCCCAGAGTGCTGGGATTACAGGCGTGCGCCACCACCGCCCGGCTGGCTTTTTTTTTTTTTTTTTTTTAAATCCACGTTCACTTACTTGGGCATGGACACAGTGTGCTAGCATCTCTTTGATGAAGGGCCATATAGGAAGCTCACAGGGATACAGTGTATCCAGTTGAGATCCACCCCTAGGGGCATTGCCACGGCTCTGTGGGAGCTGGAAAGGGAGGTGAAGACGCGCAGAGGCTCTGGGTCACACTTCAGCCCCTTTACCTCTGGAGAATTGGATAGGTGGCATCTTTATCCACAACCACAGGAATGATCAAAGCCTTTCTGTATCCAAAACCCCTAACACAGCACTCAGCAGCATTCTCACAGGGGAACTCTCTTCTCAGCCAACTCCCAAGTGCTCTGAGGATGGAAACAGGGCTAAACAGTCCTCAGAGCTCTTCAGACACTTCCTGGTCCATTCTCTCCCACCACCCCCACCCCCACCCCACCCCACCCCCACTCCCCAAGTCACGTGCTTCCTGTGTTGAACACAAGCATCCAGCCTGCAAACGCCCCCCCCCTCCCCCGCCCCTCAGCTCATCTGGGATGGTGCTTGACCTAAGAACCAATGCGGCTGTCTGTTAACGATTTCATTACCTGAAAGCGGCGACCTGATGACCCCACATCCTATGGGAAGGGAAGATTGTCCCAAGAGTCTCAAAGCGCAATTCAAGGCCCTTCTTTGCCACTCTGAAGTGGACCCTGCTTGCCTCTTTCTGTCCTCTAGCTTCTGTCCAGAGGGCCTGGTCCTCACCACGACCTCCATTCCTCTCCACCTGTGGTCTACAATGAGGCCAGAAGGGGGCGCTTCAAACACTCTGAACATAGGCGCCCCTCCCCCCCCCACACCCCCTTTACAGGAGTTTCCTTGAGGAATGGTTGTCACTGATGTGTTGTTTTGGGTTTTTTTTCCCCCATGTTCACTTACGGTTTCTTGAAATGACACAGTATGCTAACATCACTTTGGAACCACGTTTCGAACCGTAGTTATATCGTCACATGCGTGAGGAGGGCTGTGGATTATGTCTTTGGACCCTTAGATGCCCTATGGCTGGCCGGCTCAATCTGTCTGTGAGTCTAGCAGAGCAGAAAAGCAAGCACTTGGACAACATCTCCCTTTCACCTCACCTCCCTCTCACACCCAGACCTAATCACTTAGCTCAACTGGAGACCCAACGTGGTATTTATCGTAATATCCTGGGAGAGTGGCGTTCTGGGAAGTACAATGGAAACTACTTACGGGGCTGGCTGCTGCCGGGAACGTTAATCACGGTCTCCGAGTATTTTCATGGGACCACATTGTAAACTAATTACCATGTTGAGGCCCCACTCTATCATTACCCATAATGCATGATTTCAAACGTAATCCCACTTCTGTGATATATATTTACTCCGCTGTATGTAGACACACTCTGAGATACACCTCAGCCCGAAAACATCTATCTACAAACATAAAACAGAAGGAGGCGAGGGGATTTTTCTTTTTCTCTGATGGAGCCTGGGTTGAGCAAGGGTTGGACCCCTGAGCTGGATCCTCAAAGGAATATTGTTGACGTGAATGACAAATACCTGTCTCACGGAGTCTGCAGATGGCAGAAGTTGTCCAACAGCTACTTCTGACAAAATGAATAAATATATGTAGCAACATTTTTATTATTCCAGCCTGACCTCTTACTAATCCATATGCTCACCCAGAGAAAGATGTTGACCTCATTCTATGCTAAACAAGAGGAGATAGATTGATAGATAGGTGATAGATAGATAGATCTATAGATCAATAATAGTTTTAAAACTGGGGATATGATATCAGTCTATACCCAGGATTTCTCAAACAAAACATAGAATAAAAGTTCGCAACCTCATGTTATAATGGTGTATCAGAGGTGTACCACACCTGTCCTGAAGGGCTTCTAGCTCTGTTCTGCATAAGAGGTGTGCTTGAGTCTTGAAACCTACCTTCCAAGAAATGGACTTTAAAGTACAGATTTAAAAAAAATCAACTTTGCATGTGTTTGCATTCTTGAAGGGGTACATAAAAGCACACACACACACACACACAACTTTACAAGTGGGAAGTAAAGACCCAATCAGGGGTCTTACCTCTTCAGATACATACCCATCCCCACAACTGGGGTCAAGGGCTTTCTGGGGGTCAGGGAGGGGGTCCTCGCCTCTCAGGTTGCTGGAGAGGTGGGGCTCACTATAAAGCCTTCCTAAAGAAACACCCTTGTGTTGGGGGACAAGGAAGGGAAGTGACAGGGTGTGTTTATTTCTGTCTACACAACACAAGGAATGGGGGGGGGGGAGACGGGAGGACTTGGATTCTTAAGAGAAGACAGGAGTTTGGACTGAAGGACCTATTGGAAGGAAAGAAACAGATCAGCCAACACAGTCAAGTTTGGTAAAGAAGAACCACCTGTCCTGTGGCAGGAGTGACCCTTCATTAACATATATATATGCGTATATATTTATATAATGAATATATAGAGATAGTGTATGTGTGTTTTGCTTGCATGCTTGTGCATGCCTGGTGTGCCCACAGACGCCAGAAACTGGAGTTACAAATGGTTGTGAGCCGCCAAGGGGGTCTGGGAATTGAACCCAGATCCTCTGTAAGAGCCCAGTGCTCTTAACCACTGAGTCATCCTTCCAGCCCTAGCATGTATGTTCTAAGTAGATGGTAAAGGACGCACACTCGTGATGAAATGGGACGGTGATGAGGGCCTGAGAGATTAATGAGAAGAGTATTTGCAGCTGTCATGGGTTCCTCGCTTGTAAAATGCACGCTTTGCTGAGTGGACACCAGGTTAACGTGTGCCCGCTTGGTTTGTGACTTCTCCTTTTGCTGCTCTCCTCAAGTCCCCGCCCTCTCAGCCAGTGATCTCACCGAATACATAGAACCTCTCAGGGAAGAAATTCCACCAACTATCTTCTTCTTCTTCTTCTTCTTCTTCTTCTTCTTCTTCTTCTTCTTCTTCTTCTTCTTCTTCTTCTTCTTCTTCTTCTTCTTCTCCTCCTCCTCCTCCTCCTCCTCCTCCTCCTCCTCATCTTTTCCTCTGCCACCACCAAGACCTGTGCTCTGCCTTCTCCTTCGCCAGACAAGCCTTCCTTACCCCTCTGTTAACCTCTCCATGCAGGCTCAGATACTCAAGGCCATGCCTCAAAAAAAAAAAAAAAAAAAAAAAAAAAAAAAGCAAAAAAACAAAAAAAACCTCCCTTCCCTTCATCATCCATGGACTTTACATTCCTCGCTAGATGCAGCCGATCTGCTAATAAAGATGCCATTGATTCCATATATTGAAAAAAGAAAGCAAAAACAAAAACAACAAAAAAATCCAAACAAACCCTCTCTCTAGTGCAATTGCTCTGCTAGTCAAGGCCCCACCTTAGCCTGTTTGTTGTTGTTAGAGCTCTGAGGCTGGATAATTTACGGAGAATAGAGGCTCACTCAGCATCAGGAAGGCCTTCTTCCTGCATCACAGTGTGGGACAGAGCAAGAGCCAGCGAGTAAGGATCTCTCTCCTTTGTCTGTAAATCCAGCCCCCAAGCCCCGCCCCGCCCCATCGCAGGCCGCCACCCTCACTACTCCCTCTGATCCTAATTAGCTCCCAGAGGCTGCACCTCCAAGCACCATTAACACATCAATTTGGGGGTTAAATTTCCAGACCAGTGAATTCAGAGAGGGACCAAGGCATTCAAATCAAGACGTCCAACTTTCAGCAGAACTGTTGTGAGGACGGTGCTGGTAATTGGAGCACTGGGGTAGCAGAGGCCGAGGACTGAGGTTTCTTAACTTGTCCATCCGGGGTGTCTACTGAGTTTTGAGCTAAGCTGGGCTACACGATGAAGCCATGTCTCAAATAAGTAAGTAAATAGATAATAAATTAGATAGGTGGATGGATGGATGGATGGATGGTAGATGATACAGATAGTTGATAGAGAAATAGATGATTTAGAGATAGGTAGTAGGTAGATGATAATAACTAGGTGGTAGATAGACAATAAATATATAATAGATAGTATGTAGCTAATATTTGGGTAGGCAAATTATTGATGGATGGTAGAGATATAGGTGATTGATAGATGATAGACAGATGATAGATTATATATATATATGTGTAAATATATATATATATATATATATATATATATATATATATATATATATATATATATGGATTCTGTCTAAGCTCCACCCCACAGCTACCTGGCAACAGCCAGGTAGGCCTGCCCACTATAAAAGGAGCTGCTTGCCCCTCCTCTCTCTCTTATTCTCTTAGCTCCTCTCTTGCCCTCTTGGGCTCCTCCCTTCCCCCCTCCCTTCTCCCCTCTCTCCACCTAGTCATGGCCGGCCTCTGCTTCTCTCCCCCTTTCTCTGCCTCTACTACCCCATCAACTCCCCTCCCCATGTCCTAAATAAACTCTATTCTATACTATACCATTACGTGTCTGATCCCTCAGGGGGAAGGGATCCCTTGTCATGGGCCCGCTGAGGCACCCCCTACCCCCACACCACTGTAGAACATATTCTCATGCCTTTCTCTTTTTATGATCATGACTATATATATATATATATATATATATATATATATATATATATATATATATATATTCAAATACTTGGACCCCGTTGGTGGGATTGTTTGGGAAGCACTCGGAGGTGGCCTCGTTGGAGGACGAACATCGTAACTGGGGGTGAGACTTGACGTTTCAAAAGACTGGTGCCCTTACCGGTGCGCCTCTCTGCCTCAATATGTGAGCTCTCAGCGTCTGCTCCAGCCAGCGTGTCTGCTGCCTGCTTCCCTGTCATGGTGGACTCTGTAACAGTCTGGAGCCGAAGGGAAGTAAACCCTCCCTTCCGGAAGTGCCTTGGTCAAGGTGTTTATCAGAGTCCTTGGCCTTCCCTCTCCACTCCCCACATTCTTTCTGTCTTCTGGGCATCCTTTCCCAGCTCCCCTTTGCAGACTCCTCCCCTTCTCACAGACGGCACACCCTTGGAGCATGCTCAGTTCCTATTCCGGGTCCCTTGTCCTCCCTTCGGCAATCTCCTCTGATCTCACTTTTAAATACCACCACGATGCTCACGACTCCCAAGTCCCTGTCTCTAGCACAGATCATTCTCCCAATTTTCTGCCTCCTCACTGTTTACACTCTGTGCCTACCCCCTCCTCCTCAGGCTCAGCTACCAACCCCCCCACCCCCACCCCCACCCCCACCCCCACCCCCGACGTTTGCCTCTCCCCGCACCCATGAGCAGCATCAACTCAGCGTCCTGTTCGGTACCCTCTCCCTGCCCACACACTGCCCAGCCACCTCTGATCTCTGGCATCCCACCAGCCCCAAATCCGACTCAGATACGTCTTTTCCTCAAAGCCTTTGCTAATCCTCTAAACTGAAATTAATTTCTTCTCTGAGACCCAGAATATTTTATTTTTATCTCTAGTGCCAACATGGGCACCCCCTGTCTCGTATCACAGAGACAAAACAAAGATGACGGTGGGACCACTGTGGGCCAGACACCTTTCTGGACTTGGTATCTTTGTGTCCTTCAAGTAGTGAGGATATGAGTACGAGGAGAGTGACGATGAAGTATAAATACCAGAGACTGGGGAGATGGTTCGGACCTTGCTTGCTGTGTAAGCCAGAGGACCAGATCCCCACAAAAAAGAAAAAAAGAAAAAAAAAAAACCCGCATATGGTGGCCATATAACAAATCCCAGAGCTGGGAATGCAGAGACAAATCCCTGGAGCTCAGACAGCTCATGGCAGGTTCAGTAGAGGCCCAATCTCAGAAAACTGAGTTAGAGGAACTGAAAAAGACACGCGCGCACGCGCACGCGCACACCACCGTATTTGCGCATGTGCGTGACGGACGACTTCACTCCCCTTTGGTCGTTCACGTTTGACCTCGAATTTCCTGGAGTGGTCTCTTTCTCGCCTTCAACTTCGTCTTGTCTGTCCCCTCATTTCTGTAACACTGCCCTCTCGTGAATCCCCATCTGAGACCCCCCCTTCCTTCCTTACCCCTGCTAGTTGGTAGGTCTGCTTCTAGAGCCCAGGCTCTGGGTGAGTCCGATTGTACTCAAGAGCCTTCAGCAGCTCCAGTGGGCTTTGACTCCAACCGCAGTGAGCCTTTTGCGTTCACCGAGGCCTGGCGCGGGGGCTGCACCCCCTCTTAGCATCTATGAAATGCAAATGTGAACAGGCTGTCTAATGGATTCTGGTCCACTTGGGTAGTGTTTAAGACACGCTCTGGTTCTCTCAAGATTCGACAAAATGAGCCTCAGCACCTAACTGGCCTGGCCCTGGCTGACCCTCTAGGCTATGGTACCATTAATTTTGTTCATAATAAGCACACACTAAACCAAAGATGACCTCCTGTCTTTCCTTAGTTGGGCCACGCGTGGGGGTTGTTATTTCTGGCAGTCTAGAAAAGATCTAATGGCAGTAACCAGAGACATTTCGGTGTGCGCCGTAATCAGAGTGGCCTCTGCCTCTTTCATATGCTCTGAAAGGGCCAATGGCCCCTTGTCGACAGTTTCCCATCTGCCTCAATCACTTCCTCACCTTTCATAACAGGAGTCAATGATCCTCTCTATCTTGAAGAGGGAACCAGAGGGTTTGTTTTGTAATTCATCCTTCTGCATCCCATAGGGGGGAGAAGAAAAAGAAGAAAGGCTCTTTGGAAATCAAAAGCATTTCAGTGTGGAGGTGGTGAGGTCACCAGGATTCCGAATACTGCCATATGTCAGAAATTGCCTCTCCTACCTTTCCTGCAATTCTGAAAAGTTCAAAGAAACAGAAACTGGACTCGGTCCAGACACAGCTGGGCATTTGCAGCTTCTCAAGGCCCTGCTCTCCCAGTGGCCTCGCTCGGAGCTCATCCTGCCCTGAGCGCACTGAACCCAGGGTGTCTGACAGGCCGAAGCTCTTGCCCATCCCTGCACTTGAAGCTAGTTAAGTAAATTCACCTTTGTCAGCCTCAGCTCCCAAATGAGATGGTTTCCTTTGTCTTCTATATCAACGGTAATGTGTATAGACTAGTGAGCACAGCTGAGAAACCCCTCCAGAAGGACCTTCCCGGTCTAAATTTGGCCTCCTCCGATCTTAAAAGGAGATCCAGCATGGCTACTGCCTGTGAGGTTTGCTCTTGCTAAGGGGCCCATGAAACAGGCAGGCTGCCCGAATTCTCCCGGGCTTTGGCTTCTTGCCAGAGCTTTAGACCAATGTGAATAATTTCTGGGCTCTTTGACTGAGAGGGGTGCATTTCTGGGGCGGGGGTGAGTGCAAACTGTCTTTGGAGTCTGTGTCTCTTAAAGCACTGGGCCATTTTATTCTCTGAAGTAGAGCCAGAGGCTGTTTGGGAGGTGGGCAGAAATCTCCACTTCAGTCTATTCTTTCCAGTTCTTTAAAGAATCTTCTGGGGAAAAAAAAATCACACCAGTACCCAGAGGCAAAAGCCCACTTCACGCTGTGGCTTGTTTGCGTGTCCCAAAGGTCCTGTAGCGGGTATGGATTTCAGTCCGTAGAATGTACCCTACTTCCCAAAACTTAATTTCATTCCTCTTTTGAGTTTCTACCACTGCTAATAATATCAGCTACTTCAGGGTTTCCTCAGTGACGTTGTCTTACTTCTAGGGCCCCTTAATAGGACATCATCTGCTCTTGATTAACTGACCATAGAATTAGCAGCTTTCTGTCACCATGACGTAGTAGTTGGGATAATCAACTTATAAGAGGCAAAAGGTTATTTGGGTTTCTCAGTTTTAGAGATGTTAGTATTGGACCAGTTATGGACCAGTGGGGGCATTGCACTGTAGTATATGGTTGAACAAAGCCCAAAGGAAGAGACGACAAGTCTCATGACTCCTTCAGAGTCATACACACCGCACCACACACACCCCCCAGGGGCTAAAGACTTCTCAGAATCCCCATCTCGGAAGGTCCTGCCATCCTGAAGTGGTGACGTCCTAGGGGAGGGCACATGTTCTCAACACATGGGCCACACTGCTTGACAAAGGCTTGCATCATTCAACCTGAGGCTCCGCCGCACACCGTGGCTCCCGCCAGCCTCTTTCTGCCTCCGTGTAGCATTAGCTTTCCGTCACATCTCGTTCACAGTTCAGAGGCATCCCCCTAGTCAGCTGCATCCATTACTTCAGACCTAAGATGAGGCTGAATATCATGGCAGATGGGTGTGCAGTAGGAGACTGCTCAGTCGTGGTAGACGGGAAGCCACCGGCTCTAACTGTAACCCAAATGAAGCGCATGCCCAGTGACTTTCTGTAGAAGTTGGGTCTGGTTCTGCCTCCCAGCCTCATCCTCCCAGAAATAAGACTCAGACTCAAAATATATTTACATATACCTTGGCCATAGAGCTAGACCCTTCTCTCCAGATTATAACTTAATGAAATCCACCTACCCCGATCTACATTCTGCCACGTGGCTGGTTACCTGTGCTCAAGTACCACGTGGTCGTCTAGTTCCATCGTCCCAGATGACTCTCCTGCACCTGGCCCTATCCCAGAGTCCTTTCTGCCTCCCGATGCCCCGCCTTCGATTCTACCCTTTCCTATAGGCCATAGGCTTTTAATTGACAGGTAACACATCTATACAATACACAAAATACTCTCTCCACAACTTAACTCCAGTTGGACCCTCCTCTTACGGACTCTTATTACCTTCCCAAATGGCACCAGCAGCTGGAGACCAAACACAGTATGGAAGCCTGTGAGGGTCATTTCACATTCACGGTCACTCCTCATTGGATGCTCACTGCCTTCCTCCCCACAGTACTCCACAGCTGGCACCTGTAGCTGGCCCCCACAGCCGGCACCCCACAGCCTTCTCTTGTCTCCCTTTCTTGTAGTTCTTCCTCACCGGTTTCCCTCCAGCTTAGAGGGCTCCTTTACTCTTGGGAAGATCTTCCCACTAGGCCTGCCTGCCGAGCCACCACGCCCTTGTTCTCCCTGACCTCTGCTCACTCACTTTGCTGCAGGACACCCTCTCCTTGTATTCTTCCGACACCCCATACTCCCAGGCACCAGAGCAGAGCCTTTGCGTTCATCATTATCTTGGAAGACCACACCCCACCCCACCCCATCCCGCCTGTGCTCCTCACTCTGCGTATCCTGCCCAGAGAGGCCGTCCCCCCACCCCCAGACCCGGAATTCTTTGTGACTCTCACCTGCTTCGTTTACCTCCACACCGCCTTCCATCACATGACTCTCTTATGTACATTACGATCAGCTTCTTATTTTACGCACACACCCCGTCACACACACACACACACACACACACACACACACACACATGCATGCATGCACGTCATGATAGGAGAGTCCTAATCCATTATGCCCCAAAGGTCTAGAATGAAGAATGGATGGGTTTGGAAAAGTTCCCAGAACCTGCCAGGGCCTGTGCTAAATGCCACCCTCATTGAATTGGAAGCAAGACGCAAGCAGACGATTTGATCGGCAACCTGATCAGATTAATAAATGCTTGGTCAATTAGTAATGCTCACCTTTGAGCGTGTCTGGGGGAGTTTCCAGAGACCATAAGACCACAAGGACTCTCACGTAATGGAGAGTTTGATTTCCTGGCAGCCTCCTCGGTGGAGGTAAGTAACTGGAGACGTGCCTTTGGGGCCCTTTCTGCTCTGCTTCCTGGCAGCCATAGTGGGAGTTGCTTTGCTCTGCTCCCAGGATGCCAGAGTCAGATAACTCCCGCGCCACCATGCTCTCCCCACTGCTGGGGGCTGAACCCTTGGAAGCTGCAAGCCTGATAAACATTGTTATGGCTTCCATTTTGCTCATGGCAATGCGACTGACCCTCCGTGCCTCTGCTTCCATTTCTACCTCCAGACTCCTGCCTTGAATTTCCACCCTTGGTTACAAGGAGGGACTGCAACTCGTAAGATGTAATGAACTCTTTCCTTGCCCCTCCCCCAGGGCGCTTTTGTTCACAGTTCTCACACCAGAAATGGGTAGGACAGCAACCTAGGGTGGGTGAGTGGCACGTAGGGATAAGACATCTGGAAAGCCACGGGTATGTGTGTTAGTGGGGCAGAGCTACAGAGATACAGCAGGAGTCCTAGGGCTGAGACAGGATTGGATCCAGATGGCCCTCTCTTCAAGCAGCCACAGCGAATAGTAGACTTCTGGGAATCTACAAGTCGTATGATGCCCAAGGTTGGGCTGGACCATTCAATCACTAGATGAAGCTCCGTCCTGCATGTTGATGGACACGCGGACAACAAGGAGAGCCTTATGAGCGACTTCCCCACCAAAAGCAGGGGTCCCCATCTCTTCTGTGCTGACAAGAATGCAGGGAGGGGAATTAAGCCTGCTGGGCTCAGTAGCTCAGGTCGGAGTGGGACAAGATGAGCATATGCTGTGCTAAATCAGCACGTCTCAGAGAGAGTGAGGGTTGGGGGGAGCCAGGTGGCATAGGAGGGACCAGAGTGGCAGGTATGTCACAGCGCTCTGTCTGTGTCAGAACAGCATTGTGGGAAGACCTGGAGGGAAGACCTGGGGGGGTCAGTGGCCCCCTGGGGGGGCAGGTGAGTCTGGTGGCTGGGCAGCATTAGCACATCCGGTGTGTACAGGCAGTGCGTGCGGTGGCTTGGAATTGCTTGTGGGTTGATAAAGCCCTTGAGAGCCTGCCATTATTCCCTGCACTTGTAAAACATTAATGAGGGAGATGGGTGGAAACCCCACATGGGTAGAGGCCAACCCCTAGATCAGCATTTCTCAACCTGTGGGTCGGGACCCCTTTGGTGGTCAAATGACCCTTTCACAGGGGTCACCTAAGACCACTGGAAAGCACAGATATTTACATAAGATTCATAACAATAAAGTTAGAGTTATAAAGTAGCAGCAAAACTAATGTGGTTCCTACAGCATAGGGAAGTGTATTAAAGGGTCCCAGGCTTAGGGAGGCTGAGAACCACGGCTGATTGTAACCACCCAGATAATACGCCATCAGTCAGGATGCTAGAAACGTCAAACAGGAGCTGGAGAGATGGCCGTGATGTTCTTGCAGAGGACTCTGGTTCAGTTCCCAGCACCCATGTACCGACCAACTCATGACTCCAGTTCCAGGGGACCTGATACCCTCTTCTGGACCACATGGGTACCTGTGTGCATATGGAGCACATGTGTGCACACATATGCATAAAATCAATCTTAAGACCAATGCCAAGGACTAAGAGCAGCAAGTTTAGGGCATTAGAAATACAGAGTGTCTCTGTGTATGTGTGTGTGTGTGTGTGTGTGTGTGTGTGTGTCTGTGTCTCTGTGTGTGTCTCTGTGTCTGTCTGTATGTGTATGTGTGTCTGTGTGTGTGTCAGTGTATGTGTGTGCATATGTGTCTGTGTATATCTCTGTGTGTATCTGTGTATGTCAGTGTGTGCGTGTGTATGCGCGCGTGTGTGTGTCTGTGTATATCTCTTTGTGTGTCAGTGTGTGTCTGTGTATATCTCTTTGTGTGTCGGTGTGTGTCTGTGTGTGTCAGTGTGTATTTCTGTGTGTATGTCTATGTGTGTCAATATGTGTTTCTGTGTGTGTCAGTGTGTGTGTGTCAGGGTGTGTTCATGTGTGTCAGGGTGTGTGTGTGTCAGTGTATGTCTCTGTATGTGTCAGTGTCTGTGTGTGTCAGTGTGTGTCTGTGTGTGTCAGTGTGTGTTTCTGTGTGTTTGTCTGTGTGTGTGTCAATATGTGTTTCTGTGTGTGTCAGTGTGTGTGTGTGTGTGTGTGTGTCAGGGTGTGTCTGTGTGTCAGTGTGTATGTCTCTGTATGTGTCAGTGTGTGTCTGTGTGTGTCAGTGTGTGTTTCTGTGTGTATGTCTGTGTGTGTGAGCGCGCGTGCATTAGTTCAAAGAACTGGAGTTAAAGCATTGTGATTGACAGTTCTTAGCAGTAGCAGCAAGTGAGGGCTGAGCCCGGGGAGGTCAGGATCACGGGCAACTGCTGGAAAGAAGAGGATTGAACGTTTTTTTCGTGAACTCTGTCAGCACGGAGACCGCTGCTGTCTGTGGGGCAGTTGCTATGGGAGCTGTCAAAGGACCATGGGAAACGATAAGACAAAAACAGTATTACAACGCCTCTCTTCTTTTCCCTAGTGGGAGAAATGGCATGTGCTTATGCACTAGAGGGAAGAATCCAGTAAAAACTGGAAAACTGTACAATGCAGAAGAGAGGAAAGAAGAGAGGAAAGAGGCTGAGCTATAACCCTGGCGAGATCGGGTGGGACCTAATGCATGCGTCAGAACCGGCTTCTTGGGTAGCAGGGCTGGTCTGCCTGGAGGGTCCGGACACAACTCTGCATGTTTGGGGCAATTTCTCCATGTTCTAGAAAGTTCCCGTGCTGGTTAGTTTTTGTCAATTTGGCACAAGCTAGAGTCACCTGAGAAGAGGGAACCTCAGCTGAGGGATTGACCACTTCATACTGGCCGTTTTCCTCATGGATGATTGATGTGTGAGGGACCAGCCCACTGTGGGCGTGGCAGGCAGGCGGGCCTGGGTTGTAGGAGAGAACTGCCCAAGCACACTAGCGGGGAGAGCAAGCCAGTAAGCGCCGTTCTCCATGTCCTCTGCTTTCAAATTCTGCCTCCAGGCTCCTGCCTGGAATTCTTGCCCTTGGCTTCTCTTAATAACGAACTGTAAGCTGTAAGACGCAAGAGACCCTCTTCGCAAAGCCTGCCCTCTTCAGCTCAACAAGAGCAACAAGAGATGCTGTCTAGGACAGCTCCTATCTGCAAATGGGCCCTGAAGATGAGGTGGTGGAGATGTGCACGGGGAAGGGGAGACGAGCCAGGCTCAGAGAATGAAGATAAGCACTCAGAACCCGTTAGTGGTTTGTGGCCGTGAATTTGATGACAAGCCACGCGGTTCTGTGGTTTGTCTCCAGCCGCATTTGCATATGGAGGAAGGCAAATCAAGCCGGGCTTAACCTAGAGGGCTGCTTTACTAAGCAAGGACACCCAAGGAAGAGGAGTGAGGGGGCCACGAGTGTAGAGGGAAGTGGCTGTGGGGTTCCGACCACGCAGGAAGTGGGGGCTGCGCCAAGGGGGTCACTGTGTGTGATCTTACGCATCAGAGCCAGGTAAGAAGAGAGTGTCCCCATGACTGCCAATGACAAGGTCAAGGCAAGGACAGTGGCTGACTTATGGTGGAAGGCAGGGCTCTGAAGAGGCATGAGATTAAGGAACTGAAAGACCAGTAGACCACGAGAACTGTTTAAAACTAATAACCGAAATCACCAAGATATATTGGCAGGTGTTTTCAGCTTTATCCTGCCTCCGTGACAAATTCCATTCCCGAAATAACCCAGAGGAGAGAAATCTTCATTTCAGCTTAGGGGTCACAGTCCAGTCACTGAGAGAAGTGAGAACTCGAGGCAGAAGCCACTGCAGGAGGCCTGCTTGGAGCTGGTTTGCCTGTAGAGCCTTGCTCGGGTGCAAAGAAGCAATGTGGAGCGCATATTATCTAGGGAAGAAATCGAGCCCCTGTGTTAAGTAGGACAGTAAATTCCAGGCACAAGTGACATGAAAGTGCTAAGGCCAAAGGAGGGAAGGGCTGAAAGAGAAGGGGGAGGAAAGAAAAAAGCAAAGCAAAAATCCTTTTGGAAAAAATGTCATAACGAAACCTAATGCTTACATGCTAACAAAATAAATAAATAAAAGTCCAAGTAAGGCAAAGATCTAAAAATTTTTAAGCTGTATGGCAGGAGAACATATAAAGAATTTCTCTTTGTTGGTTTATTATTATTATTTTGCATTTGAGATAGGGTCACATGGTATAGGCCTGGCTAGCCTGATATGTAGACCAGGCTGACCTCGAACTCACAGAGTTCACTTGCGTCTTCTAATGAGTCCTGGGATTTAAAGGCCTGTGGTTCCGTGGTGAGTCAGGAGAATTTCTTCGTCTTGGTGGGGGTGAAAAAAGTCTGTTTGCAAGCTCAGGATGGTAAGGCAAAGGTGAGAGACAGAATTCACAAGGATGGAGTGTCAGGATTTTTTAATTTTTTTACGTTATAAAGGGCTAAGATGCCTGAACATCTAAGATAGGCAAAAGGTGGTTTCATTTATAATCGCACCCCTGCCCAAAAGAGAAATCAGAAATACTTACAGTGGCGAAGACAGAAGAGAGTGCACAATAGAATTCTAACACATGCTTCACATAGAGAGGAAAAGGGAAATATATATATACTAATTTAAAAATCAATAAAGAAATATAGTCCTTAATACCCTCGACAATCTTTTCTTTTGTTTTATTCTGTTTTTCGAGACAGGGTTTCTCTATGTAGCCCTGGCTGTCCTGGAACTCACTCTGTAGACCAGGCTGGCCTCCAACTCAGAAATCTGCCTGTCTCTGCCTCCCAAGTGCTGGGATTAAAGGTGTGCGCCACCACCGCACAGCTACCCTTGACAATCTTAAGAAACAAACAGCATCTTTCTCCTTGAGCTGCCCAGATTTCCAGAAATGCATGGAAACAGCATTCAGTGTGGGGTATATGCAGTGCCTAAGAGGATAACTGACTAAAGTGTCCCAGAGACAGGCTTGGGTCAGAGGTTGACCCAAGAAAGAAACATCTTCACTGGAACCTCTCTGTGTAGAACTGACAAAAGCTGGTATTCACTGACGTCTGACCATTTAGTGGAATCACGCCATGGCCACCAAGCCTTGCAGTGACCACAGGTGACCCCTGGATGTAGCTGGTGCCATCACCCCCTCCTATCCAGCCGGCATTGTCGGAGTTCTGTACAGTCCTGGGGCTTGTCATGCCGCTTCAAGTCCTCAGCAAGGTTCCCCTCTCTCCTCTCTCCTCTGCCTGTCATCTGCCCTGAGACAGCCCCACCCTACTCAAGTCTTTCTCCACCCGGAGAATTCCTCCTCTAAATTCTAGATGCCCCCAAAACATGATGGCATCTGAAGTTAGACAGCCACTCGAACGAATTTCCCCTCACACCTCCTTCCGATGGGGCAGATGGGTGGGTGGCCATGTCCGGGGAGTCCCCAAGCCTCCTTCCAGGCCACTGAGATGGCACATAGCCGACTCAGAAAGCCCACTGGTCCAGGCATCTTCCCACGGGTCTCTCAGCTCCACAGCTGCACTGGTTATTTATTAAATGTTATTATTTTTTTTAAATCATAAATTTGCATAGCAGAAGAAGATGATTAAAGAGAGCTAAAAAACACTTCACATCCTGGCAAACAAGTCTGCTCCCAGGACTGTGACAAATGCGGCTTGCTGCAGCTCTGGTTCCCCAGGCCCTGTCTGAAGATGTTTTGTGTTTCTGTCTTTGCTTTAGCTTCATGGAGCCTGACAAGTGCCTGATCCTCTATGGCGATGACCAGGTAGGTGTGGGGGCGCACTGGGTCAAGAACTAGAATGATGTCTACTGTGCTTTCCGGGGATGAAGTGGGGGTACTTCCAGGGAGTATCTGTGTCCTGAACCTGAGACAGACCAATAAGGAAAAAAGAAAGGCAGACAAGGTGGGGTGAGAAGAACATTCAGAGAGCACATGAGTGGTGCTCACTAACCTGTGTGGTGCTCCCTAACACTCAAGGGGTGCTCACTAAGGTGAGTGATACTCCTTAACATGCTGGGTGGTGCTCCCTAACTTGTGGGGCGATGCTCCCTAACATGCTGGGTGGTGCTCCCTAACATGCTGGGTGGTGCTCCCTAACATGCTGGGTGGTGCTCCCTAACATGCCGGGTGGTGCTCCCTAACTTGTGGGGTGGTGCTCTCTAACATACAAATCATGTCCACTAATATGCCCATTGTGCTCACTAAGAAGCCAGATGCTCTACTCACATCACTACACCCCACATGGCAGAGGTCATCATAACTACTTATAAGAATGAAGAAAATGAGGTACAGAGCAGCTATGCAGTTTCCCCAAGGTTCTGTGTTCCAGAGATGGGTGGCCCTTAGTTCCAGGTTTTAATGATCAGCAACAAAAATGTCCCCCTTGGGGCTGGAGTGAGGGCTCAGCGGTTAAGAGCATTGACTGCTCTTCCAAAGATCCTGAGTTCAAATCCCAGCAACCACATGGTGGCTCACAGCCATCTGTAATGAGATCTGACGCCCTCTTCTGGTGTATGAAGACAGCTACAGTGTGCTTAGATATAATAATAAATAAATCTTTTTTAAAAAATGTCCGCCGGGTGGTGGTGGAGCACGCCTATAATCCCAGCACTCTGGGAGGCAGAGGCAGGCAGATTTCTGAGTTCGAGGCCAGCCTGGTCTACAGAGTGAGTTCCAGGACAGCCAGGGCTACACAGAGAAACCCTGTCTCGAAAAAACAAAAAACAAAAAACAAAAAACAAACAAACAAACAAAAAAGATTTAAGAAATAACCCTTCTGGGGTTGGGGACTTAGCTCAGTGGTGGAGTGCTTGTTTAGCAAGCACAAGGCCCTGGGTTCGGTCCTCAGCTCTGGGGAAAAAAAAAAAAAAAGAAAAAAAGAAAAGAAAAGAAAAGAAAGGAAAAGAAAAGAAAAGAAAGAAAGAAAATGGCCCCGTTAAACAAATACTTGAAGACACAGGCTAGGAATAGAGGACCCTATCTAAAATCCCTGGAGTCCTGCTGGTAAAAGAGGGAGGGAGGTTGCCCTCCCCCTCCCCCATAGGTCTTTACTCAGCCAAGACAGAGAAATCCTTCAGCTGCCTTTTGCTTCATTAGAAATAAGGCTTAAATGCAGATTCCCCCAGCAGAGGAGACTGAGTGGATGACTGGATTTTCTAGACTCCTCCTGGTGAGCTGATTTAGGCGGGTCAGGAGGGAATGGAGTTTGCATAGAATTACACCCGCCCCCACTTCCCAGTCTCTCTCGGGCACCGCACTGTCTCTCTGTGGTACTTGAAATGTTTTCACACAGAGGTTTTTCTTAGGAGGAGAAAAAGCAGACATGCACACACACACACACACACACACACACACACACACACGAACGCATGCACGCTCCATATTTAATCCTACAGAGACCTGCAACCCAAGCCCCACGCGGTAGAAGCGGGGACAAGCAATATGCCGCCCTGCTGTAGGGCGCACCATTCATAAAGACGGGGTCGGTGCCCTGGATTTGGGCCACACAGCCTCCGGGCTGGAATTCTCCAAATGGAAGCTGGCAGGACTATGTGGCAGAGGGAAGCCTCTCTGTGCCCTCGGTGTCCTGTGGCAGCCAAGCCCTGTGAGTGGAGTTCCCTTTCTCTGCTGCTTCTTGGATGCTTTCCTGGGTATGGCCTGGTTACTGCCTTCCAACACAAGCCAGGGAGGGAAGCCAGAACCGGTCCAGGCAGCGCCGGCTGCTCATTAGAAAGCAAGCTCATCGCTGAAAATGCAAATGACCCATTTCACCTTATCCTCCTGACAGACACGCTGGGAGCGATGGCTGGTTGCTCCCTACCTGTCACCACTGCAGCTCTGATCATTGTGTGAAGTGCCTGCCACACTTGAAGTGCATAGATAGCAGCCATCACGAGCGCCCTCCAGTTGGAGACGCAATCATCCACTGCCCCCTAGTGGCGTCCGCGAGAATGACATGATAGGCGCCCCGTGTCTGCTGATTTAGGATTTAAGCAAATCGAGGTTGCGTTTTATTTTAAGAATGGCTTGCAGCCCCTGCTGATTTCATCTCTGCTGCTCGTATCTGTGCCTCTTAATTAGCAGCCCTGAGATGGAAGAAAATGTCAATCACGGGTGACTTTGTGGAGCTGCGTTTGAATGTTAAAAAGTCATGGCATTTTTCAAACCATATTTAAGACCTCATTTGATGATCATTCAAAAAAAAATTTTTTTCCCCTTAGTCTGGGAAAAGGTTTAAAATGAATGTAGTGTTAAGTATCTCAGGTTGGCATTTCGCTGAGCTTCGGGGTTATGTGAAAGAGAAACAAGATTCTTTGTAAGGCCGAAGCAGTAACTGAGCCTGCTTTGTCATCTAATATGTCTCCTGACCCTGCTCTGGTAGATATCAGAGGCTTCACAATTTGCATAGTTCTTTGTTGTCCTGTATCCATAGCACCAGGGACCCAGTCATACTTAGCATAAGAGGAGCTACATTTGTAACAAGGGACCTTCTTTATCACCACACTTGTGAGGCTGCTTCCTGAGTGACTGTCCTTGCAGTGTCTCCGGAGCTGAGACTCACAGCATGCACTAAAAGGCAGCTGCCAGCGGTCTGCGGCTGTGCCACAGGGACTTTATTAAGGGATCTGCTTCGTTTAAAAAGGAAAAAAAAACAAAGACTTGTTATTTTTCATTATGTGGGTCTGTGTGTGTGTATGGGCACATGGGTGCAGGTAGCTTCAGAGACCAGTAGAGGGCGCTGGATGCCCTGGAGTTGGAGTTAGAGGTGTGGGTGCTGAGAACTGACCTGGATCCTCTGAAAGAGGCAGTGTGTACTCTTAACTGCTGAGCCATCTCTCCAGCCCTCAACTAATATACTTATAAACTTATAAACACTTTTGATTTATTTCCTTTATTTCCTGCCTGATGTGTGTCTGTGCACACATCCATGCAGTACCTGTAGAGGCCAGGAGAGGGCATCAGATCCCCTGGGACTGGAGTTACTGCAGGAGCTGAATACTGTCATATGGGTGCTGGGAGCTGAACCTGGTCCTCTGGAAGAGCTGCCAGTGCCCCTAACCACTGAGCCGCCTCCCCAGCCTATCAGTACACAACTTTTATAGTTTCTACAGGATTTTCTTATTGCTAGGACGTTTTAAAAATGGAACTGTGCCAGAGTTCAATGCCTTCCTTGTCCACCTGTGACTCTGAGGACTGTACCAACTCCTTTCTACTGCTGCCATCCAGACCTTAGTGGGAAAGTCTAGGCCAACCCAACCACACCCGACCACACCTGACCACACCCAACCACACCCTAAAGCAGTGCTGCGGGTGGGACAGCTCTCACCTGTACATTGAGAACATCATCGCTCAGAAAATGTTCTAGGATTTGCGACCCTGTTGCGGAACTTGAAGAGAGACTGTGATTGGTTGGGGCAACCTGTGTCCCTGTGAGATAATCAGAGAACCACGCCGCCCTCCTCCCTAGCATCTCTCTTCGGTGAATTTGTTTACACCGGGCTGTGGGTCAGTTAGTCCCAGTGATAGGAAACTTTTTGGAGAGGAAACCATTCAAGCATACACCAGGAAATAGAACTCAGGCAACAAAATTTTCCACCCTGTGTGGATCCGAAACCTCAGTACACAAGGTGATCTGGGGAACCTTCCTCAGCAAACTGTAGTTTCCCCCAGCGTGCCACAGAAACTTCTACTGGTGACTCATTGTTTTAAACTTTCCTTTTGAGTCAGAAATGAACTCTGAGCAAGGCTTAGTGTGAAGGGGAAAGCTACTGTCTGGCCCGTGGCTTCCGTCGTGGTGTGGGGCCAGGCTGCTTAGCAACCAAACAGAAATCCCAAGGGCTGCTAAAGGACTCCCTCTACTCCAAATCAAGTTTGCCTCAGGAGGTTCAGCTTGGCACAGGGAAACCAGTTTGTAGACTTGCTTGCTTATTTATTTATTTATTTATTTATTTATTTAGTTATTTATTTATTATTTATTATTTATTTATTTATGCCAGCCGTGCACGATGTTACAGTGTGGCCCGTGCCCCTCGGGTGGCTCTAGACCACCTGGTCTCAGTCAGTCACTGTGTTTCATAGACCTTGACATCCCAGGACTGAATGATCATCATTGTCTCTAGCCAAGTCCTCAAACAGAGAGACAATTTGGTGGGGAGAGGACAGCTGAGAGACACTACCTCTGAAAGTTACAAGCTTATTTACAACTTCATTAAATCTAAATTAAAATTAAGGTGGATTTTTTTCTCCCATCTATCTTGGGCATTTTTCAAACTGACCTAGAGGTCTGGGGTGGACCTCCATGACAGAATGCTTACCTAACACGGATAAAGGTCCTGGGTTCAGTTTTCAGAACTGAGGGAAAAAAGACAAAACTTACGAAATGATTTTAAGTGATTCTTAATAATTCATATTTATTTGTTTGGTTGGTTTGGGTTTTTTTGTTTTTGTTTTTGTTTTGGGGATTTGGTTTTGTTGAGACAGGGTTTCTCTGTATAGCCCTGGCTGTCCGGGAACTCACTCTGTAGACCAGGCTGGCCTCGAACTCAGAAATCCGCCTGTCTCTGCCTCCCAGAGTGCTGGGGTTACAGCCGTGCACCACCACCACCTGCCACCACCTCCCGGCTAATAATAATTCATATTTAAAATGACAACATTTCTGCATCTTAGCCTTCAACTCCAGTTTCGTCTGGTACTAAGGTCACCTGCCCTAGTGTGGGTAGGCAGACAGAGAAGCCCTGTTCTGAGGTAGCTGTCCTCCCTGCTAAGAAGCAGTTGTCTTAGCAGCATCCCAAGCCACCAGAGCCAGAACACCCGCGCCAGCTGCCTCTGTGGAGCTGCCGAGTTCCACACCAGGAGAATTTACATAAGGGCTTCAAAGCTACAGCAGCCACTGCAGTGGCTCTAACCTGGCCTTTCATGCCTCAGTCCAGACAGACGCGTGATTGAAGAAAGGATTCATCCAAGCTCGAGTCACATTGGCCATCTGGAAAACCGCCAGCCGCTCATTTAGCAAATTACTTTGTTTAAAGGCAGCTCTGTGCTCCCGCGTTTGTGCTACCAGGATGGATCGCATAATTCCTCCGCCTTGGCTTATCCGCTCGGGCTCCTCTCGATCTGCCTAGCAACTTAAAGGCTGTTAATGCGTGACAAGGCACTTGACCCGCATGATTTCCAAGCGAGGGAGAGCATTCGTCTTGTGTGGGCTGTCTTCGCCTCCAAAGCAAGGGCACGGCGCCCCGCGCTCTCTGTCTTAATGAAGCCTGCCTTTATTAAGAAGCCCATTAAGCTCCACAGGGCCCAGCCATCCAGCACTGTAAATATTACCCCATAGATAGGCACCCAGGGCCCTGGGGTGGGGGGCTGGGGAGCACGGTAAGCGCTCGCCCATCCTACCAGTCGGAGGGGGCCGCAGCTCTCAGCTGAGGGAAGGCTGTTGTTGTTTGACATGCCGGTGCCTCTTTGTTTGGAAAGATGAGTTAGAATCCTTAGCAGGTAAAGTCACAAGGCCCCCAGGGGTGGTTTGAATAAGGAAGTTGGAAGCCACCTGACTACAGAATAACAATGAGTTCTCAAGTGTCTGATCTGGGTTTTCTCCTTCCAAAAGAGGAAAGATATAAAAAGGAGCCCTCGGAGGCTGGGAAGGTTTCTCTTCAGGATGTTGCCGGTCACTTTGTCCTGATGTGGTTTGTCATCGTCATTGACCAGGGCAAATGATCTTGGTGACTGTTGTTTCTATAAATTGCTTATCTGGGGTCACAGTATTGTTAAGACTGGAAGCCAGAAGCTCAAATCAGTAAGTGGATCGAAGACAGATTATGTGTTCAGTACCTAACTAGGCCCTTTAAGGGGCTGGGGGAGAATCACACAATAAATGTGCTTTGCAATCAAAGCCTTCGGGAAGATTTTTTTTTTTAAAAGTCTGTATATTTAGTGACTGGTAAAGACTCTGACTTGGTGTCAAATGCTGATGTGATTTGGGCCAAGGTTGTCTTAGTCCCTCAGAAGGAAACAGACATTTACCTCTTTGAATTATTTTTGGAAGTAACTGAATTAGTGATTATGAACTCAACAGCCCGCCCTGATAGGTTTTGTAAAGTGCGGTGTGCTTCGGTGGGGGGTGTGCCTTAGCGGGTGCCCCGGTCCCCAGTATAAAATGCCCCGGTCTAGTACAAAATGTTTACTTGAGGCATGAGAAGGGGGTTGGGAGAGAGAGAGAGAGAGAGAGGAGAGAGAGAGAGAGAGAAGAGAGAGAGAGAGAGAGAGAGAGAGAGAGAGTCAAGAGAGGCCAAGCAATTCTTTTATAGCATCCCAGGCTCCCACCTGGCCGTTGCTAGGTAACTGTTGGGCGGAACCTAGAAGGAATGCCAATGCACTAACACTAGTAACAGCAGGCCTGGGATAGTTATCCTCAGGATTGGCACAGAGAAAGTGGTCACTGAACTGAGGCAAGGGAGGAGACCTTTACGAACCAACTCCATACAAGTACCAACTCCAGGTAGGGAGAGGATGGCAGCCCACACACCAGGCGCAGCCCTGGTGGGCAGGGAAGGAAATGGGCAGCCAGGTGGACTGAAGGAAGCTCTAGTTCAGAGCACAGGAGTGGAAATGATGAATGAATGGGAGGCTCCATTGGCGGAGCCTTGAAGGCCAAGGTTTGAATAAATGGGAAGTGCCCTATTCGGAGGTGTGGCCTTGTCGGAGGAGGTGTGGCCTTGTCGGAGGGGTGTGGCCTATTAGGCGGTGTGGCCTTGTTGGAGGAGGTGTGTCACTGTTGAGGTGGGACTTTGGGGTCTCATATATATGTTCAGGTCTGGCCAGTATGTGCCAGGCAACCCATGGAAGACAGTCTCTCCTGGAGGCCTTCAGATCAAGATGTGGAACTCTCGGCTCCTTCTCCAGCACCGTATCTGCCTGGATGCCGCCATGCTTCCTACCATGATGATAATGGACTGAACCTCTGAAACTGTAAGCCAGGCTCAATTAAATGTTTCCCTTTAAAAGAGTTATCTTGGAGCCGGGCGGTGGTGGCGCACGCCTGTAATCCCAGCACTCTGGGAGGATTTCTGAGTTTGAGGCCAACCTGGTCTACAGAGTGAGTTCCAGGACAGCCAGGGCTACACAGAGAAACCCTGTCTCGAAAAAATCAAATCCCCCCCCCAAAAAAAACAAACAAACAAACAAAAAAAAAGAGTTATCTTCGCCATGTCCCTTCCCAGCAGCAAAACCCTAACAAAGACAACCACCTACTCTGGGGACACAGAGTCCTAGTCTGCTCAGCTTTTTAAAAACCCAAGCATGACATACCCCTGAAAGCCCATCTCTCTCTTTTTCTTTTAAAGATTTATTTATTTATTATATGTAAGTACACTGTAGCTGTCTTCAGACACCAGAAGAGGGAGTCAGGACTCATTACGGACGGTTGTGAGCCACCATGGGGTTGCTGGGGATTGAACTCATGACCTCTGGAAGAGCACTCAGTGCTCTTAACCGCTGAGCCAGCTCTCCAGCCCCCCATCCTGAATGCTTATAAAGTCAAGCCTATGGCCCCTAATGCAGCCAGCCACAAAGCTCCACGGTTTCATCAGCTTCCAAAAGCTTGTCACTTTCTTGGTGTCCTAGAGACCTATGCTTGGAATATGGCGGGCGAAGCACCCAACTGGGTTGTCCCCAAAGGCTGCCTTCTCCTTCCCTCCTCCCTCCCGCCTGGTGCAAATATGGGCGTCAGGTCTGGCTGCTTTGGAAGGGAATTCCAGCTTCATATCCTCCTATCCATCTGACCTGGGCCGAGGACTTGGCTCCATCCCCTAGATTCCGACCTCTCCAGTGACCTATCTGTTCACCCATGCCAATGCAGAGAACTCTGCTGCTTTCCCCGTAAGAAAGCAAGATGGCAGCCTGTTACTGGCTAGATCGCGTTTAGATCACAGCAGTTTATCAAGAAAAAGGATGCAAGGGCTGGAGAGATGACTCAGGGGTTAAGAACACTGTCTACTCTCCCAGAGGCCCTGAGTTCAATTCCCAGCAACCGCACAGTGTCTCACAGCCATCTGTCTGTAATGGGGCCTGATGCCCTTCCCTCTTCTGACATGCAGTTGTACATGCAGATATTCATACACATAAAATGAATAAATTTTTAAAAAAGGAAAGAAAGAAAGAAAAAGAAAGAAAAAGAAAGGAAGGAAAGAGGAAGGAAGGAAGGAAGGAAGGAAGGAAGGAAGGAAGGAAGGAAGGAAGGAAATGACACAAACCACCAAGAAACCAACCTGTTCTGACTCATCCAAGATTCTGGCTTCTTAAGTTCATCTGTCTGAATTCAAAGGCCCCCAACATGGCCCTGCTCTGGAAATTACAATTCCCATCGCCTCCTGTCCATCATTCAACCTCATTGTTCCTATCTTGGAGAAAAACACAAAGCAGAAATCATAAAATTGGCAGCCAAATGACATGACCATCAGCATCATCATTGGTTTTTTTTTTTTTGGAAATAATGTCTCATTTTGATGTCTAGTCTGAACTTGAACTCATCATCATCCTTCTGCCTCAGCCTCCTGAGTTCTAAGATTACATGTGTCCACCACCATGTTCATAAATACTACAAGATTGTTATGGTAATTTAACGTACTAAAATATACAATGCCATCTATGAATGATTATTGAAAATGCTAGCCTCCCCCACCCCCACCCCCACCGGCAATACACAGAATCTGTTAGATACCGCCCCCCCCCCCACAGCAGCAAGGGTATTTTTGTTGTTGTTTTCCTTTTTCTTTGAAACTAAAATATAGTTACATGATTATTATACTTACCTTGCTCTTAACCCAGTGTTTCCTACCATATCAAATGTAATCCTGAGCCCTGTTCATGTGCTGTGTGTGCCGGCATGATCAAGGTCCTCTGCGTGCCACAGGGCCGTGCCCTGGGACACACTTGGACGGGTGCAGTCGGGCTGAGCTCATGTCCCACTCAGGGTTATAGCAGCCCAGTGTCTCTGCATGTGACATCCCGTCTACTTGGGGAGAGGGCGGCCATCTGCAAAGTCACACATTCCTTTCATATGGAGAAATGCTGGTGTCTTTTAATGCTGAGGGCGCGTGCTTCTAGCACTCGCAGACCAAGCGGGACATGTTGAGTTTTCGCTCATTCTTTTCTTTCTCTTTCAAATTGATTGCAGGGATATGTGAACATTCTGGTTTTGTCATCTGTAGGTGAACTATTAAGGTAAATATTGAAGTTTAAATGCAATTGCAGAAGAAACGGAGCCATATGTTTTTAAAGCAAAAATTTTCCTCACAGTATTTTGTATATGTATCAGCATCATAGGGTAAAAGACTCAACCAAATGTTCTCAAGACGGCCGAGGGGCTTGGGGAAATGGCTCACTCAGTAAAGTGTTTATTGTTCAAATGTGGGGACTTGAGTTCAGATCCCCAACACCACACGAATGCTGTGTGCATCACTCCAGCAGTGGGGTTGGAATGGAGACAGGGGATCCCTGGAGGAGGCTGGCAGGCCAGTCTGACCCGTCCAGCAGGTCCAGTTACTCCAGGGTCTCGAAGAGGCACTACCTGAGGGTCAATAATGGCGGGGAGAGAAAAGGGAAGCCAAGCACGCTAAGAAAGACAAGTCAGTCTGGGTTATGTCAAGGCTTCCTTTTAATGTCGGGGAGGTAAGTGGGTTTTAAGGCTTACAGAGAAGGAATTAACCTTCACACCAGACAAAGGAGGGAAGGGCAGAGACGTCTCTAAGGGTCGAAGGTGAGGAGGTCATCTGGTCATCTGGAGGGGACACCTGGAGTTAACGCCCGCAGGTACATTCCGCGGTTAGGGCAGGAACATCTTGTGGTATTCTCGGGAATCTTTTCACACCGATAGCTCATGGGGAAGGCTCTAGTTAATTGTTCTTCCTTCACGGCAGCCACCACCTTAGGGCTGTGGATAAGTCCGAATAGCTTGGGACGGTTCCCCACACAGTCTACCCTAACGGAGCCTTAGTTCTCAGGCTCAGTGAGAAGCCCTGTCTGTGAAGAAGAAACAAATGAAAGAACGGCCAGTGAAAAATGTACCTAATGTCAACCTCTGACTCCTCACACACGTGGATATATGAACCTGCACATGCGTGCGCGCGTGCGGACACACACACACACTGGGGACTCAGGCGCTTTCTTTTTCTCCTTTCTTATTTTCTTTCTCACAGCACCACAATACCAAGCATACCTCCAAAGTTGGATTCCTTCATCTATTCAAGAAACGGTTCTCCATATAACAAAGCAAATGATAATAAAATCAGTAATACCAAAAAAAAAAAAAAAATTAAATCAAGATGGGTATTTCACGTAAGCATAAAATATCCAGAGGATCAGATAATTAGCTGCATACCTCAGAGTGAGCAAGCTGTGGGGAGTATTTTGAATAGGAACGACCCCCCCATAGGCTCACAGATTTTAATGTTTGGTCATTGGGCAGTGGGGCTACTTGATAAGAATTAGGGGGTGTGGCCTGTTGGGGTGGGTGTGGCCTTGTTGGAAAAAGTATGTCACTGGCAGTGAAGACCGAGGTTTCAAATGCTCAAGCTAGGCCTGGTGCTTTTCTCATTTGCCGATCCAGGTATAGAACTCTCAGCTACCTGTCCAGCGCCATGTCTGCCCGAATGCCACCATGCTTCCTGCCGTGATGAGAGCGGCTAAATCTCTGAAACTGTAAAGCCAGCCCTGACTACACGTTTGTCTTTATAAGCGTTGCCTGGGTCACGTTGTCTCTCCACCTCGATAGACCGCTAAGACAGTGTGTAACCAACATCCCCCCTGTTCAGTGAGTTTTCGCAATGAAAGTTCATTTGCTATTCAAATCCTAGTTGGAACAATTGTCCAAGTCATAGATGTATTTGGGGGGCAGCCTCTATGTGGCGCCTCAGACACCAAGCCTCTCCTGCACCCAAACAGCGGAACGGGGTAAACACAGAGAAAGGGACCATGCAGAAGAGTTTCCCACTCCTGTCAAACGTGTTAGTCACTTTTCTGAGGCTGTGATTAGACACTCTGAGTGAAAACAGCTTGCGGAAGAAAGAGTTTCTTTTGGCTTACGGTTCTGGGGGCTTGGGGGGAGGGTCCATAATGGTGGGGGAGGGGGCATCACAGCAGCCTGGGAGAGTCTCGTTTCTCATTCAGACTGACACCGCCTGTATTCCAGAGGCCGGTCACAGAGCTACCCTTACTGCACCTTTCTCCCACCCCACCATTCCGAATGTTTCTCTCCAATAATCCTGGGATCCAATCCCGTCTCTTCCAGAAAGTGTCCCAGACCACAGCTCAGAGCCCTCCTCTGCATGCCCAGGGTATGAGTCACACCCAGCATCTTTCTTACCACCAAATATACCTGTCCTGTAGCAGGGTCACGGTTCACGGTTGCAAAGGCAGGGATGGGGTGTGTCAGCTTTTTTTTTTTTTTTTTTGGATTTGATTTTTTTCAAGATAGGGTTTCTCTGTATAGCCCTGGCTGTCCTGGAACTCACCCTGTAGACCAGGCTGGCCTCGAACTCAGAAATCCGCCTGCCTCTGCCTCCCAAGTGCTGGGATTACAGGCGTGCGCCACCTCTGCCTGGCGTGTGTCAGTTTTCTAGCACCGGGTTTTTGCTCAGTTTAAACCCTTGATCACTTTGCCTGTTGTTTCTAGTCTATAGGACAAAGTGCCATCTCATGGCGACCTACAAGCAAAGCAGACAGGGACTAGGATCTCTCTATCCCTTCCAAAGCGTCCCTCCAATAATATAATTTCCTCCCTCTAAGCCACACCACTTCAAGGTCCTATCACCTCCCACCAGCTGGACAAAGATGTCAGAACACTAAGCCTTTGAGCTTATCTATAATATAATTCTCTATATCCACACTTTGGGGTGAGAGGATACGGCACACCAGCCCAAAGGTGTGGTGCCTGGAAGGGACTTCCCCTGCTTCCAAGTCCTGAAGGATTACCCAGAAAATGTTACCACCTACCCAGGGCTGGTTGGGATTTGCAGAATGTAATTTAGACACATCCAGGAGGAAAGACCCGCTAAACTATTGAGGTGACACAGGATGTTCTGAGGTCAGGACTTGGGAGGCAAGCGCATACCTGTCCTGCAGAGGAACAAACTGGCCCTGAGAACTGGATTGTTGGAGAGAGGTTCTAAGTCTTTGTTTGATTCACTCGAGAATCTGCATGTCTAAATGCTAAGAGTCCTTGTCCCCTATTGGGTTTTGATCCATCAATAAAGATAGATGTCAGCGGCCAATGGTTGCATAAAGGGAGACGGGGCAGCACCCTTAGAGTTGCCCAGGCTAGCATGCAGGGGGAGGGGATGAAGGATTACCATGATGTGGTGGGAGGTGGGGGAGGAGAGCTCAGGAGCGAGAGACAAAGAGCCATGTAAGAATTTGGGGAAGGGGCCCTGGGGTAGCAGGAGAAGGTTTAGGAGTGCTCAGCATTTGAGGTAGCCAAGGCATTTTAAAGTTAACTGGCACGCGTCTGTGTGTGTGTGTGTGTGTGTGTGTGTGTGTGTATGTGTGTGTATGCATATGTGTGTATGTGTATATGTATGTATGTGTATATGTGTGTATGTGTTTGTATGTGTGTGTATGTATGTGTGCATGTGTGTATGTGTATGTATGTGTATGTGTGTATATGAGTGTGTATGTGTATATGCGTGTATGTATGTATATGTGTGTATATGTGGGTATGTGTGTGCATGTGTGTATATATATGTATGTGTATATGTATGTATGTGTATATGTGTGTATGTATGTGTGCATATGTGCATATGTATGTATGTGTATATGTGTGTATGTGTTTGTATATGTGTGTATGTGTGTATGTGTATGTATGTATATGTGTGTATGTGTGTATGTGTATATGTGTGTATGTATGTATATCTGTGTATGTGTGTGTATGTGTGCGTATATGTGTATATGTGTGTGCATGTGTGTGTATATGTATATATGTGTGTGTGTATGTATGTGCATGTGTGTATATGTATATATATGTGTGTGTATGTGTGTGCATGTGTGTGTATATGTATATATATGTGTGTGTATGTGTGTATGTATGTGTGTGTATGTGTGTGCATGTGTGTATATGTATATATATGTGTGTGTATGTGTGTATGTATGTGTGTGCATGTGTGTATATGTATATATATGTGTGTGTATGTGTGTATATGTATATATATGTGTGTGTATGTGTGTATGCATGTGTTTGTATATGTGTATATGTATGTATGTGTATGTGTGTATGTGTGTGTATGTGTATGTGTGTATATGTGTGTATGTGTATATGTGTGTATATGTGTGTGTATGTGTGTATGTGTGTGTGTATGTGTGTGTGTGCATGTGTGTACATGCATGTGTTCCATTTGCAAATCCAAAGAGTTACTGAGCAGGTGGCTAGAAGTGGTCAACCCATCAGGAATATAAAGCAGTGTAGCAAAATCTCTCCACTACACTGGGCTACCTGCCCTGCTTCTTGGAAACTGAAGATGGTCTTCTGAAGTGACTCAGAAAGTATCAGTCAGAAATGAACTTGTCTTCCAAGTTAGCAAAAGGTCTTTTTCAAACAAAAAGGAAAGATTGCCAAAAATTACTATAGAGCCACAAGCTAAGGGTAACCCCCCCCCCCCCCCCAGTGTTCTGGGTTCCAGGACAGTTCATACCAACATGAGCAGGGTCTCATGTCTGATGCATATACTATTTGATAGGTCTTCTTCTGTGCTCTCTTCTGTCATTCTGTGCTCTCTACATGTCATAAACTGTCTGCAGCTGACATGTAATACTTGATGGAATGGAAATGGTTTGCAAATAGTTGGTTGTCACCCTGTTTTTTACAGAATGGTGTCAAGAGGACTAATCCATGTTCCGTATAGATGCAATTTGTTCTGAGCATGTGTGATGCTTGCTTGCCTGAACCACAGGATGCAGAGCCTGCATGGCAGCAGGCTGACTGTGCAGCTGTCCAGCTCAGGCCTTAACAACCCCCATTCGGATGCTTTTGCTGGGGCCTCTGGTTGATTCCTGAGATGTCGATGTCATACATGCTGCCTGGGAACCAGCAGAGAGGACCTGGCATGCTTGATGGGTGGGAGGGGAACAGAGATCACTCACACTGATGGGCAGCTAGGTGAGCCTATCCCGTGCGCGAGCCTTGAGTATGAGGGTGGACCTCCTCAGTTCAGGTCCCACACAGTCTCCCTGCACCCTGGGCATGCGGCTGGGATATGCTCATTCCTCCTGAACATAGGCTACAGGCACAGTGGAAATAATTGTGTCCTAACATGGCTTCTTGGTGAGGAGATCTTGGACTCTTCTGAAGGAAAGTGTCCTTGTTTGATGTTCTCTGTGGAGCATCATTCCCAAAGTTCTTCTGGAAACAGTGGACAAAAGCACAGGTCCGTCCCTGAGCCCACACTTATTGTCCTGCAGATCGGCAGGTAGGGACACCATCTCTCTTCACAGCCACTGGGAGGGAGCTTTCCTTGCATCGGACTATCAGGCAAAGGCTGCTCATTTCACCAGAGAATTTTGTTGATACTAGTAGCTTGAAAAGAGTGAGTGAGAGAGAGAGAGAGAGAGAGAGAACGAGAACAGCCTGGAGCCAAGGAGAGATATGGGCGGATTCCTCCCCACTGTAGAGTCCAGGCCAGCAATACAGAGCCTCCAGGGACCCAGCACTGTGAGTCTAGACAGTACAGATGTCCCATAGTCACCCCTAAAAGATCCCATATATCACCCAGAAACTCTCAAGACACCCCAATGGACATCCACACCAGAGACTTTAACATATACCCCTAAGCCCCACCCCTGAAAAAAAAAGTTCAAAATGCAATCCTCAGGGTAGTGGGGGACATCTCTAACACATTCTCTACAGGTCACCTTTGTCACATGTTCAAATGAAGCTTCTAGTTTCACCCAACCAGCATGGGCAAACACCTCCTTTCCAAACACCCCATAAGGGCTCTTGACCCTCACATAGTACGTGTCATATTACATTGCAACCCCCCACAGCAAGAAAACAAAAACAAAAACAAACAAACAAACAAACAAACAAAAACCTCACAGTGCTTAAGCATACACCTATGCATACACCATCACTCGTACTGATTCTTCGAATGAGACAGACAGACAGACAGACAGAATTTCCTGTAAGTACAGTGTCCTACACACAGCCTTGTGCACTCAGGCACAGGCAGGATGCTGGGATCCATGATAGTGCCCCCCCACCTCAGGCAGAATTTGCAGAAACCACTGGGGGCTTCCTAGATACGCTCCCCTCAGACTCAGGTAGACAGGAAGGGTCACTCCCTGGCCTGACACACTCAAATGCAAACACAGACAACTGACACCTCAGACAACCTTCATGCTAGAATCGAGAAAATCAATGCAATCCTTTTACCGTGAACAAGGATTATGGTACAGTACTCCAGCATGTAGTGGTAGGGAACAGAAAAGAACTCAGATGAGATGGCAGTACCCAATGACCTGTCTCTCTGACTGACCCATACAGAAGCAATCAGATAGGCATCTTTTTTTTTTTTTTTTTTTTTGAAGAAAAAGGAGCAGAAAAAATTTGAGAAAGCTCTTTCAGGAAACAGTCCATTCTGCCCTCTATGAGGTAGGGGGTTCCCAGCCTGCCTTCGGAGACGATTGCCCATCTGCTGAGTCGAAAGGGCTGGGGCTCTGTGTAGCTCTGCGGCTGGCTATCCCTATGATCCAAAAATTACAGAAAAGGGAGGGGCAATTCCCCCCCCCCCAAAAGAATCTTCAAGATTTTCTTAGAAAATAGGTCCTCTCACACTGAGCTTAGAATTGTGGGTGGGAGAGGGAGGAGGAGACAGACATAATCGATCAAAAAGAAAAGCAAGCGGATCGATCAAAGGGTAAAAATGAAAGAAATAGCCCTGGGCAGCTGGGAACCATCTGGGAGCCGTGAGAACGGCAGAGGATTCTAGCAAGTAGGCACTGCTTATCGTGAGGGGGGTTTGCAGTCTTCCAGAGCTGGAGAGAAGCCAGACTCATGGGGCTACTTACAAGCCTAACGTTTCCCCCCAGGTTTAGTCTGCGGTGCATCTGTTCCTATCTGCAATGGACTAGCCAAGGGCATCCTAGCTTTAGGGGATACCAGAAGGCTTCTGGGGGTGTACTGGGATCGAGCGCATGCTCTCCGGATGTCAATGGGAAAATAGAACACGAATAAAAACACTTGACATTTGCCTTAGATGGAGTTTTCTTTGAGCTAGACGTCACCGTGCCCAGCCCACCTGACAGAAACAGCTCAGGGAAGAACATCTCTTGACCACTCCTGTTCCAGAGGGTTCAGCCCATAGCGGATCATCTCTTGGGCGGAGCACCACGTGGTGAGAGATAGCCTCACTTCCTGGCAGACAGCCTTCAGAACAGCAGGAAGGAACCAGGAATGATACGTCCCCAAGAATCCTCACTGAAGTGACGTGCTGGAGGCCAGGCACTCCCCACATCCAAAGTTTCGACAGCCTCTACGATGGTGACAGCAGCTAGCACCAGTGTGCACCACGTCCTTTGTCTATAGCATGAGTCTGTGGAAGGCATTTCTTATTTCAATCATGACAGGTTTGGGGGTTGGCTTTTTCTTTGTTTTTAATGTTTTATATAAAGAGGACGCATCCTGGCTTGCTTATTTCTCGTGTCCTGATACTGGGCACCAAGTTATGGCCATTTTAACTCCTGGGTTGGCTCCAACCTATGGCTGTCTCCCAGAGACCACTGTTCTCATTTAGCTTGTCCTCAGTATCACAGACACAAACTTCTACCTGGCCTTTCTCTCCCTCACTTCTAACCCCTTATTTCATCTGGGTGATTGATTTGTAGGGTGTCTTAGTCGGGGTTCTCAAGAGTCATAGAACTTATGGAGTGTCTCCACATATTAAAGGAAGTTATTGGAATGATTTACAGGTTGCAGTCCAACTAACTCAACAATGGGCAGCTATGAATGGAAAATGTAGTAGTTGCTCAGTCCCATGAGGTTGGCTGTTTCAGCTGGTCTTCTGTATAAGATGGAATCCTGAGGAAGTAGGTTCCAACAGATAAGCTGGCAAGTAAGCAGGTGTAGAGTGGGCCTTCCTTCTTCCAGAGTCCTTATGTAGGCCTCCAGCAAAAGGTGTGGCCCAGATTAAAGGTGTGTACCACAAGCTGTTCTTGGAACTTGCTCTGTCCAGGCTGGCCTTGAACTCAGAGACCTTGCTTCTATCTCCTGGGATTAAAAGCCTGTACCATCTTGCCTGAGCCTAAGCTTTTCATGGCCACTATGCCTCAAGATCTGGTTCAAAGGCCTGCTGTGTCTACCAACCTCAAGATCTGGATCACAGGTGTGACCTCCATTTCTGGATTGTAGTTCATTCCAGATAGAGTCAAGTTGGCTGCTGGGAATAGCCATCACATGGGGGAAGTACATCCAATCTTATGTTCATTCATCAAATATTAACTGAGTCTATACTAAGGCCAGTCTTTGCTGTATGTGTTTTCAATAAATACCTCGGTGAACAAAATAAGAAATCTTTGCCTCTGTGGAAATTACAGTCTGGTGGGAGCAAAATAAAACAAATATAGAAAGGTATATGATGCTTTTTGAAGCTGATAGATGTTCTGTAAAAAAATAAAAAGGGTTAAAAATGTTCAGTGTCCACACGAATGTGCATGAAGGGCAAGTGTGCAGTGTTTGGTGAGGTAACTGAGACAGGGGACCTAGAGGGGGAGTATTTTCCAGAGAGAAGTGCCGTAGATAAACCCTTGGGTGGGACATATCTGAAGAGGCTGAAGAAGGCAGTTAGCCTACAATGCTGTGGCAGGATAGGTGTGGGATGGGTGGATTGGTGGATGGATGGATGGATGGATGGATGGATGGATGGATGGAAGACTGGAGAACATCAGGTCAAAGCTTCAAGAGAGGTCTGGTAGGACAAGATGGACAGAGGCCTTGTGATGGGTCTGTCATTGTGTCCAATGTGTTGTGACTTCTCTATTGACAGATCTCTGTCATGGTGATGTCAAGGAGAAGAGGAGGATGGTGAGAGGTGATGGTTCCTCACTTCTAGATAAAATAGTTCATGGCCATTTCCTGTAGCCCACAAAACATGCCAGGATGGAGAGAGACCCTGTTTAATGTCCTCCATGCATTTCCTGATGATGCCTACCCCAGTGTCCCACCATGGTCTGAAGCAGGTGGTCCTCTACAAACACTGTCTTCTGTCATGTCTATGTATCTGCCTTGGTGGCTTCCTCTGTTTGATTAGAGTCTCTTTCAGGGCCTTCATGTGGCATCTTTTCTTAGGGAGGCCTTTTGATCCTGCACAGTTTACATTCCCAATGTAGTTGGGGTATACCTCATTGACTGGTGTTATATGTCTGAACCAGGGTATCTTCTTCACACTCTCTCTGGAACTCCCATAGGAGAGAATTACAAGTTTTACTTATGAATCCCAGTAGACTGTGCATGGATGGATGGATGGATGGATGGATGAGTGGATGGATGAGTGGATGGGTGGATGAGTGGATGGATGAGTGGATGGATGGATGAGTGGATGGATGGATGGATGAGTGGATAGATGGATGAGTGGATGGATGAGTGGATGGATGGATAGATGAGTGGATAGATGGATGAGTGGATGGATGAGTGGATGGATGAGTGGATGGATGGATGAGTGGATGGATGAGTGGATGGATGGATGGATGAGTGGATGGATGGATGGATGAGTGGATAGATGGATGAGTGGATGGATGAGTGGATGGATGGATGAGTGGATGGGTGGATGAGTGGATGGATGAGTGGATGGATGGATGAGTGGATGGATGGATGGATGAGTGGATAGATGGATGAGTGGATGGATGAGTGGATGGATGAGTGGATGGATGGATGAGTGGATGGATGAGTGGATGGATGGATGGATGAGTGGATGGATGGATGAGTGGATGGATGAGTGGATAGATGGATGAGTGGATGGATGAGTGGATGGATGGATGGATGAGTGGATGGATGAATGGATGAGTGGATGGATGGATGAGTGGATGGATGAGTGGATAGATGGATGAGTGGATGGATGAGTGGATGGATGGATGGATGAGTGGATGGATGAATGGATGAGTGGATGGATGGATGAGTGGATGGATGAGTGGATAGATGGATGAGTGGATAGATGGATGGATGGATGAGTGGATGGATGAGTGGATGGATGGATGGATGGATGAATGGATGGATGAGTGGATGGATGAGTGGATGGATGGATGAGTAGATGAATGGATGGATGAGTGGATGGATGGATGAGTGGATGGATGAATGGATGGATGAGTGGATGGATGGATGGATGAGTGGATGGATGAGTGGATGGATGAGTGGATGGATGGATGGATGGATGGATGAGTGGATGGATGAGTGGATGGATGGATGAGTGGATGGGTGGATGGATGGATGGATGGATGGATGGATGGATGGATGAGTAGATGGATGGATGAGTGGATGGATGGGTGGATGGATGGATGAGTGGATGGATGGATGGATGGATGGATGAATGGATGGACAGATGAATGGATGGACAGATGAATGGATGGAGGTGAATGGAAATGAAGACTGGATAAGAGTGGATGAAGGAGGCAGGAAGGGTGGTTAACACCTGCTTTCTCATCTGATCTTGAATTCAAGGGATTCTATTTTCAGTTACTAATTAGTTAAGCATTTTTAAATGTTCAAAACCTAACAATATAACATTTACTTCTCTGCTACCAATAGTTGGCAGTTGGCTGAAAGAGTCTGTACGAGAAACTGTAAGCATACGGACTCATCAGTTGTTTTGTTTGTTTGTTTGTTTGTTTGTTTCAATCAATTTAAAAGAAAGGCTTTAGGTAAACACAGTCTTACCTATTGACTAAGCTTCAGAGATGCTTGCTTATGTTGACACACTTTCCAATTAGCTGTCTGCATTCTCAGGTCACTTCGCTGGGCTCCCCTGTACCTCTTAACCTCTGCCACGTGCGTCATGTAACTATAAGTGATTGATTTGTGTCTGTGTCTTATTATGAAGGATTCTCTCTGACCCCTTTACCCTGCTTGAACACCTCTTATTCCTTTGTCTTTTTCCAGTGTTGTCTGCAGCGTGAGTTTGTGCTATACTGCTTTGGCTCTAGGCAGATCACATGCACACACCTGCCCAGTAGCTATCTTTGGATCCTTAAGACACATAAAGACACACACACACACACACACACACACATTAGCTTATTTGGCATTCCTAAACCTTCCCCTGCTACCCCAGGCCTAAGGGGGAAGTGACCTGCACTTGGATGGCCCTGGTGCTGCTTGTATTTTGATGCTAATTCCTCTTTCTCAGGAGGGGCAGTCCCGAAAGGGGAATGACTCTCTTACTCAGGTGACTTCTTGTCAACTATCCCCAAATAAAGGAACCAATCACTGGGTGAATAGGTGGAACTTCCAGGCTGGGGAGGGGAAGAGGGGAGGCAGGAGAGAGATAGGAAGAGCTTTTGGACTGGGACAGCAAGAGGATAAGAGTAGCTACAAGTGTCTCCCAGTTTCAATGGCAGATCCACCAGGATTCACCACCTAAGGACTTCGTTTTTTTATTTTTTTGTTTTTTGTTTTGGTTTGGTTTTTTGAGACAGGGTTTTTCTGTGTAGCCCTCAAACTCAGAAATCCACCTGCCTCTGCCTCCCAAGTGCTCTGATTAAGGCCTGTGCCACCGCGCCTTTAGATTTAGATTTAATAAGGCTTACAAGATTAGGATTCTAGCCGGGCAGTAGCTCCCCTCTTCTATCTCCCACTGCATCCTGGGGTTCTCCATCTTCTCCCCTCTGCATCCTAGCCCTGGCAACTCTAAAGGTCCTGCCCCATAGCCAACCACTGCCCTTTGGCATCTTTATTGATCAATCAAAAACCAATTGTGGACAAGGATGTCTTTAGCATTTGGGCATGCAGATTGCAAACTGAATCAAAGCATTAGAACCAATCTCCAACAGTTGTCCATGGGGAGTTTGAGGCTTGGGACAGCTTTTTTCTTACCTCGAAAGAAGTTGTGGGTGGGGAAAAAAGACAAAAAAAAAAAACCAAAAACCAAAAAACAAGTGACAACATGCTGGCTGTTCCCGCCATACTCAGAACAGATTATTTTAAAATATTTTATTAATTCTTTGAGAATATCAGCTAACATTCTGATCGCATTCTCCACACCCCTGAAGGAGATCATATGGAAGGCTGTTGTTCAGCTACAGTCTGTCTCGTGGGATCAAGTGTGAGATTTGCCACTTGTAGCCTTTTGGATCTGGGGGACATTTCAGATTCTGGAAGTTTATAGGAACATTCAATCTGTGGTAATTTTTCAATTTTATTAAGAATATATCATGAATTTTCCCCCTTGGATATTTTAATAATTCACATACATGGCTGTAGACTTCTTTGACTAATTGACTAAAAGTTTTGACTATTGTCTTAGTTAGGGTTTCATTGCTGTGAAGAGACACCAAGATCATGGCAACTTTTATAAAAAAGCAAACAAACAAACAAACAAAAAACCCTTTCATTGGGGCAGCCTGCAGGCAAACACAGTTCTGGAAGAGCCAAGAATTTTACATCTTGATCCACAGGCAGCAGAAGCATATATATGAAACCTCAAAGCTCCACCTCCACAGTGACACACTTCCTCTAACACGGTCACACCTCTTCCACTAAGGCCACACCTCCTAATAGTGTCACTCCCTATGGCCAAGCATTCAAACACAGGAATTTATGGGGGCTGAACCTATTCAAAACACCACAACTCCCTCAAGTGTTAAGTTTACTTGTTTTAGTCCACTGAAAAGTTATCTCTTGATAACTTTCAAGATATTTTATCAAATGCACTCCAGATGGGAAGACCAAGCCACGGAATCAGGCTCATCCCACAAACTTACACTATTAACCTTGGACCTGTGGCCAGGGCATCTCTTGGGAGTGTGTAGGAACTACAGTCTCCGTGATCTCCATTTTGGGTATACTTACTGGAGGACGATATTTGAATCACAGTTCTAAGGTTTATTGAGCATGAGACCATCATCATGTGCAATTGTGAACAGGTAGTCAATCCATTCAGAACATTTTGCCCTTGAAATCCTGGTTGCCTATGATGGAATTCTGATGCTTCTGTGTACTCACTTCGGCAAGCCCTTTATCTTTTGTGCCTCTGTTTCCTCCTCTGGGGAAGAGGATAATAACACTGCTCACCCAGTAGGGTTCTTTGGGGTTTTCTGTTGTTGTTGTTGTTTTGTTTTTGTTTTTTTAATTTCTTGCTCCCTACAGAATCTCAGCAGGCTCTAAAAGGAACACACTTGCCTTTGGGTTGTACAAACATCTCATTTTTAAAAAACAGGAAGCTGGAAGTATATTATTTGTGGCAGTTACGTGCGTGCTTAGTGGGGTTTTGTTTGTTTTTATTTGTTTGTTGTACTGCACTCTAGAAAGGGAAGAGCTCAAAGGGTGTGCACTTCACAGAGATCCCCACTGACAGAGCATTGGGGGCTTGGAAACTAGATAAGGATGGGAGGAAGGCAGGAAGTGTCTCTGAATGAAAGATCCCCAGAGGCAAGACTCCTGGCTGAAGCCAGGATGTAAGCAGAACTCTTACCTTTTGAAGATTCTTACATTTTTCTCCTCAGAACATGGAAGAAGATGCCGAAAGTTGAGGACATGCCAAGCATCGCCCTTCATAGTGCCTCGGCCTCTCCAAACGCAGAGTATGTCCGCTGGAAGGTGCACGGAGACTTCGTCTCTCAGGTAAAAATAAACAGGAAGCAGAGTGGAGCGTGCAGGCTGCCTCTCTCTGGCCTCTGAGCCCTAGGCAGGAATAGTCTAGACTGCTTGGTAAGCCACCACTGCTCCTGAGGCAACTCTGCAAACCCAGCTGAAAACAAACTCACATAAAATTCATAGACTGCTATAATAACAACTAACTGGTTTAGTGAAATGAATGTCCTGGTGGAAATCGTTCCTTAGGCAGTGTCCTAGGGTCTGAAGATTGTAGGTCTCTTTCCCTTCCTCTTTAGGGCTGAAAGAAATTCAGCTTACTTGATCTGAATGGCTTAGGATGATAGTGGGGCTGTATTTGTAGGATTAAGTCCCTGAACTTTCCACTGGCCCAGAGAACCTAACCCTTTGTTTATCAGATATGTAGGAAAGCAAGCACTGCCTTTTATACTAAGAAAGCCCACAACCAAGAGAGTTGTGTGCAGAGACATCAGTACTGGAGGTAGACACAGGGTGGAAAATCTTACACCATGGCTCACTGAACTGGCTTAAGCCAGACAGATAAGATTCTAAACCAAGAAGCTTGTGCGAGAAAGAAATAGTGTCTTAGTTAGGGTTTTATTACAGTGAGGAGATACCATGACCAAGGCAACTCTTATAAAGGAAATCATTTCATTGGGGCTGGCTTACAGTTTCAGAGGTTCAGTCCATTATCATCATGGCAGGAAGCATGGCGGCATCCAGACAGACACAGTGCTGGAGGAGGAGCTGAGAGTTCTGCATCTTGATCTGAAGGCAGCCAGGAGAGACTGTCTCTTCCACAATGGGTGGAGCTTGAGCCCTAGGAGCCCTCAAAGCCCACCTACACAGTGACACACTTCCTTCAACAAGGCCACACCTATTCTAACAAGGACACCCCTCCTAATGGTCTCACTCTCTGTGGGCCAAGCATTCAAATACATGAGTCTATGGGGCCAAACCTATTCAAACCGTTACAAGATGGTAAGAAATGTTACTGAGGTCTGACAAAATGGCTCAGCTAGTTTATAAAAAAAAAAGAAAAGAGAAGAAAAAAAAAAAAAAGGCCCTGCTGCTGCCAAGCCTGAGGACCTGAGTTCAGGTCCCACACAGTAGAAGAGAGAAATGACTCCCACAAGTCATCCTCTGACCTGCATATGTGTGTCATGCTGTGCACACACATGTAGAGAGAATCTTTCTTATAAGAATCACCCATCAATAAAAAAAGCTGATGGCCAATGAGCTGAGGCAGGAAATAGGAGGTGGGACACTGGCAGGAAAAGAAAGGATTCTGGGAAATAGTGAGCAGATAAAAGAGAGATTGTCAGGCTGGAGAGATGGCTCAGCGGTTAAGAGCACTGTCAGCTCTTAGGAAGGTCCTAAGTTCAAATCCCAGCAACCACGTGGTGGCTCACAACCATTTGTACAGCTACATTGTACTCATATACATAAAAAATAAATCTTTAAAAAGAGAGAGAGAGATTGTCCCCGGAAGATGTGACAAGACAGGTGCACAGTAACCAGCCACGTGGCAGAATGTAGATTAGAATAAATGGGCTAATTTAAGTTATGATCTAGCCAAAGGAGAGCCTAACTATATATTTGTAAATATGTTTTGAGTCTGAGTCTTATTTCTTGGAGCAAAGGGCTGGGACCAAGAACCAGACCAAACTTCTATACATACATACTCTAAACAAACAAATAAGCAAAGTTTTCTGAAGAAATATTAAGTATAAGAAAAAAGTTCAAGAAACTATTAAACTGGGGCTGGAGAGATGGCTCAGTGGTTAAGAGCACCGACTGCTCTTCCAGAGGTCCTGAGTTCAATTCCCAGAAATCACATGGTGGCTCACAATCTGATGCCCTGTTCTGGCATGTCTGAAGACAGCTACAGTGTACTCATATATAATAAATAAATAAATAAATAAATAAATAAATAAATCTTTAAAGTAAAAAAAAAGAAGCCATTAAAACTTATTTTGAAAGAAAAAAGCAAACGTAAAAGAAAAGAAGAGTTGGGTCAGAAAACATTTTGTTTTTCTATAACATAAAGACCAGTTAAGAAAACAATACAGATTAAGAAAACACAGATAAAGAAAACGACACACCAGTTCCGCAATGAATGGAATCCTCTCCATCACTCCAGAAGACCCCTTCTGATGGCGCCCGCTCCAGGTTGTCACTACTCTATACTTTTGTCATTGAAGTTGTCACTGGTAGGCCATTTCATGTATTAAAATGAAAAGAAAAGGAAAGGAAAGGAAAGGAAAGGAAAGAAAAGAAAAAAGAAAAGAAGAAAAAGCCACAGGACACGCGTGCCTTTCTCACCTGGTTTCTTCAGTTAGTATAAACGGAACCAGACTTCTCATGGAGTGTAACAATCCCGGATCCCTGCTCCAGATTCTACCGTGTGACAACGCACCCTGGCTGTCCTCTTGAGGTCCCTCAAGACCCAGAAGTTTGGCAGAGCACTTCTCAGCTGCAAATCCGGGGCTGTACAGGAAGTGCCCTGTGGAAGGCTGGGTGAAGGAGGCAGGGTCCACACCAAAACCCTAAGCACTGGAGTTGACGCCTTTCTCCTCAAGTCCTGGACACAGAAGGAAGTATACTGTAAGAGTTTTCTAGGCCCCGTTGGTCTACCAAGGGGGCGGGAGTGGAAGGGGAAGTCGCTGACCTTGTTTCTAAACAGGCCGTGATGAACAGGCCGACCCTTGCCATGATCCGTTTGTACCCAGGGCTCCAGCCCCCATACTCTTCCACTGAAGACTTAACTTTCGCTGCCTTTGCATCTCTGGCTTCTGGGATCCGTGAGGATCAGAAGCAAAGGTTGCCTTTCCTGCAGATTCTTCTGAGCTTAGTTAGCATCCTGCCTCCATAGACCAATCCTGCCCCAGTTCCCTGAATGTCCAGTCCACACACAAAGTGCAACTCAATCTTCAAAATCAGGAAAAAGAAATAAGGGCAAGAGCCTCGATCTCCCGGGTCTCTTCTGATACAGAGATGATTTCCAGGGAAAATAATAGTTTTTTTTTTTTCCCCACAGACCGTGTGCTTTTTTCTGAATGAGCTAAACTAGGCAGGAAAAGCTGCTCCAGGTTCTGACAGCCAGAGAATGCCCGGGGAGTATTTACTTTGGCATTACCTTCCAACCCTGTTAAGGGAAGAAACAACTTATTATTCCACAAAGCCACCTACATATGCACCCACCCAAAATGGAGTATTATAAAAGCCATTCTTATTCCCAGAAATGTGGCTTCTCTCTTCTGAGAGCATTATGCTGTAGAGCATTATGCTGTGAAAACACTGTTATTTGACCTCGTTCGTGATCTCTGTAATTACATTTTTTTCTCATTTTTTTTTATTTCTAGCTGAATTACTATGACTCTGTGAAAGCTGTCATTTCCAGCTCCAATCACGAGCCCACGGCTTTAGTAATAGGTATGGTTGTCTATGCCTGCTTTGGGGCGGGGTCTCCCACGCTCTGGGCTTCTGCACTGTGACAGACATTCTGTGTGCGGAGAAGAACGCCGCCTTGGCACACTGCTCAAATGGACCTCCTCCGTTGTTTAGTTGACAATTCGGCTCCTGAGGCTGACACCACGAGGCTGCTGGAGAGGTGGAATGGGAGAGGTTAATCAATATGCATTGAGTTAAAATATGAGCAAAATCTATTTCATGGCAGGTAATACCGGGCTCCACCGCCTGAGCACTTCAAGCACGCTGCATGATTTCACATGTGTGGGAATGTAGCTATGAAACGGAGTGATGGAGTATTTGCGTGAAGTGAGGAGGTGGGAACTATTACGAGTTCAAAAAGCGGGGCTGGAGGAAGGTAGCCCAGCGGTTAAGAGGGGGCTGGGTTTGCAACACCTACTCGGCAGCTCACATCTGTCTGAAATGCCCATTTCAGGAGCTCCGACGCCCTCTCTTGGCCTCTGCAGGCACTGCATGCACGTGGTGCTCTTACATGCCCTTGAATCACCCATACACTTAAAATTGTAATGGAGGTCTCAATGAAACTACCAAACTAAACTAGCATTTCGTTCATGGGTAGGAAGAAAGATTTATTGGGGGATCAAACTGCCAAGTCTGTCTCAGGGAGATGGGGGTGCGGGGAGCAGAGAGGAAAGCAAAATGGTGGGAAAGCAAGCTAATTTAATGTGGCAGGGAAGGCGGGGCATCTTTGAGCGGATGCAGGCTGAGCTGGACACCCTTGCCTGAGGCTGTTGACTTTTGGGGGACGGGCCTAAGGGAGGTCTTAATATGAGCGGCCTACGGGATTCCTAAAGAATGCTGAATTTAGGTTTCTGTTTACACAATAACAATCCTTCTGTTTACTAGGTAGGAGTCCTTCTGTTGACACTTTGGACATAACAAAAATAAAATAAATCGATATTTTGTTAAAGGAAAGTTATTTTTTTTAAAGATCTATGGAAGCCGGGCGTGGTGGCGCATGCCTGTAATCCCAGCACTTGGGAGGCAGGCAGAGGCAGGCGGATTTCTGAGTTCGAGGCCAGCCTGGTCTACAGAGTGAGTTCCAGGACAGCCAGGGCTACACAGAGAAACCCTGTCTCAAAAAACAAACAAAAACAAACAAACAAAAGATCTATGGAAAGCCAATCCTGGGGCACACATGGTGTCTGAAAGCTGAACTTAGACCAACTGAATTTTCAAGACAGCTCAACCATGATAGAAACACAGGGTGATAGAGGGCGTTCCCAAGGAAACAGCCTCCGTGTAGAGGAGGAAGCCATCATGGCCCATACTTCTCCACCTGTTCCTAGCACGGCTGCACTGAGAATTAAGGTTCTTAACATGTGAACAAGGCCGGAACCTGTAGACGGAAGTGAGTCAGAGGGGGCAAGTCTCAGTGTTGCAGCTTCCCCCACCCAGCTCGCCCCTTCCCTTAAACCTGTCCCTCCCGTAGGCTGGGCGTCTCTTCGTTATATATTCCAGCCATTTTGGCTGCCTGCTTTCTTAGTCCTTTGGGGCTCTTGGCTCTTGGTTCCTCTCTTGGCTTTCTCTCCTCTCTCCTCTTCCTTCTCCATCTCCCTCCTGTCTCCTCTCATATCCAGGTGCAGTCTGAACCCCTCCAGAGACCTCTGCCTGTGGTCTCCCTCACATCCACAATAAATGAGCCGTCATGTCCTCGTTTTTCCTTCAAAGGGTATATTTTTGTTCTCGGCACCACCCCTCTCTCTGCCTTTTTGCTTCCTCACCATGAGGTGAACGTCTTCGCTCCTCCATGTTTTCCACCATACTGCTTCCACACAGCCTAGAAGTCATGCAGCCTACTGAAAGCCCCAAAGCTACGCTAAAATTAAACTTCTTCCCCTTAAGTTGTTTGTCTCAGAAAAGGGAAGCTGACGGGTGTACAGGACCCACCCCAGAGCTTCAGAATGAGTCTGAAGCTAAATCAGGTGATGGCTTGCCTGCATGTTATGTAAGACCCCCCCCAAAAAAAACGAGGGTGCCCCAGCACCCCATGCCCCGGAAGGTGACACCCAAATCACTCGCGAGAAAAGGTCTCGATGCAATAGCATGAGGATTTCTTTATTCCAGAATTCTGGGTTCCGTAGCCGTGCACCACACAGGGTTAGAAGACAGTGAACCCCGAGTGCCAAATTGCGACAGCTTTTATAAGTTTACGACAGAGCCCGCAAATCACAAACCAATCATTTCTTAGCATGGAGAGCCCGCAAAATGTGAGCCAATCGATTTGTACCACTCCATAGTTTTTAGACCAATCAGTTTAAATTATCGGAGCCCGCGCTCAGTGGACCAATTAGTTTCCTATAATGTCTACAGCTGCGTGAACTCCTGCTTAGGGGTAATGGCGTACATTTACAGAAGCAAGATAAGCTTAGCCCATTTCCAGTTACCTTGTGGGACCAGGATCACCTATTCAAGGCCTTTCTGCTAGGTCTAAACAAAGGGCGGGCTCTGGAATGTGACTTTTTACCTAGTTTCTAACAAAGCGAGATAGCATTTTAAACTCCTGATTTCTTGGGGTCATTAGAGTTAGGCTGTATTATTTTCTATCCTTTCAGTTAAACTCTGGGAGGTGTTTATTCTTTTGCCATGGCAACATACTGTCTTTTTACTAGCTTACCCTTGACATCCTCAGTTCTTTATGGCTACTTCTTATGCTCCACAGTTTTCTTGGAAAGTTCTTGACATCATGTTTTAAAAAACCCAGGCAGTTACTCAATGGCACCAGCGTCGTGTTTAATTTTTCACGTTGCTGCTGATTATGATCCCTTTCATAGTTTAAAGAAGATGTTGACACCTGCCAGTGGTCCCCGGTTTCCAGTGAGATGACCTGTGGAACTTTGTAAAATCTGGTTACCTGAATTTTACCCTCTAAGATTTTGGCTCCATTGGTCAGATGAAGTTCCCTGAAGAATGCTTTCCCCAACCCTGGCTCTACTCCTTCTAAAGCCTAACCTCTGACTCTAAGGGCTTGATGTGAGCTCACTGCGCAGCCTATTTGTAATGCATAAGACACTTAAGACCCTTGGCTACAACTCAGATCGGCCACCCACAGGTCAGCCTAGTTGGCCCTGAGCATTTTTGAGCCTTTGAAAAAACATAAAACACACACAACACACACACACACACACACACACACACACACTTTTATCCACTAAAAGCTAGTTCCACTTGCCACAGAGCATCATGGAAAATCAATACAACCTGTAGCAGAATCCTCTGAATCAGCTCTCTTGCTGATTTCCTGATAGAAACCATTGGATGCCTCCTCAGGCTCCCTGATTCATAGCTCACGTCCCAGATTTTCTTTATAGATTTCTGATCTATTGACCTTAAAGTCCTCAAAATGTTAGAAAGAAATGTGCAGGGGTTATATTTCTTAGGAACTTTCATTAGTTTTTTTCTTGGAACTAGGAAAGCTTCTTTTCTAGAATGCTAGCGGGTCCGAATTCTAAGAAGCCAGGGCTTGGCCTTTGGAGGCCTCAGCAGCTCAGAATGAAGTGCTCACTTGGGGAGATCAAAAGCAATTGTTCCTGCGCAAGGTTCAGTGAGTTCTGGCTGTGACTCAGCTGCTGGTACATCTGAGATGTTGGGCCTTGGTGTGCTATAATTAAATAAACAATGTGGTCTAGGATTCATTTGTGTCTTCCAAAAGTTCATGTGCCGGCAACATAGTCTCCAAAGTGGCAGCATTAAGAGATGGTAGATTTTTATGAATCGTGGGTCTGATGGAAGGCCTTACGCTCACTGGGGACATCATATTTGGAAGGGATTAATGTAGCTTTCCTGAGGCCTTGACTATTTTCAGAGTAGGGTGTGTGTGTGTGTGTGTGTATGTGTGTGTGTGTGTGTGTGTGAGAGAGAGAGAGAGAAAGAGAGAGAGAGATTACCCTCTTCTGCTGTAGCTCCCTATTTGCTATATTCTCATGTTCCTATTCCACTCCCCTCCCCCCTCACAGACACACACACACACACACACACACACACACACACACTCATCTACCATCACAGAGTCCTCATATTGCAAAGTACCTGCCTTTGCCAAGTTTCTTTCTTTGTTTCTTTGTTTCTTTGTTTGTTTGTTTGTTTGTTTCTTTCTTTCTTTCTTTCTTTCTTTTGTTTTGTTTTGGATTTTTTTTTTTTTTGAGACAGGGTTTCTCTGTGTAGCCCTGGCTGTTGTAGCCCTGGCTGTCCTGGAACTCACTTTGTAGACCAGGCTGGCCTCAAACTCAGAAATCCGCTTGCCTCTGACTCCCAAGTGCTGGGATTAAGGGCGTGCGCCACCACTGCCCAGCTCTTTGCCAAGTTTCTATTGCTGTCATGAAACACCAGGCCCAAAAGCAATTTGGGGACAAAAAGGTTTACTTCATCTCACGGTGTACAATCCATCACAAAAGGGCACGTGACTAAGCAGGAACTTAAGCAGGAACCTAGAAGCAACCACTGACAGAACTCTGCTCGCTGGCTTATTCTTCAGGCACACAGTCAGAGCTACCTTTCTTATAGACCCAGGACTACCCGCCCAAGGATGCCACCACCCACAGTGCATTGGGCCTCCTTTCACATCAAGAAAATGCCTCACAGCCTTGCCCACGGGCCAATCTGATGGAGGTGTTTTTCTCAGTTCAGGTTCCTTCTTCCCAGATGATTGGAACTTATGTCAAGTTGAAAACAAGCAAGCAAGCAAGCAAGCAAGCAAACAAACACCCAGCCAGGACAGCATCCAAAGGAGCCCTCACCAGAGGTTGAATGGATGGGTTACCTGATCCTGTAGTTCAGCTCTCTAAAACTGTCATGTAAATACACCTTGTTCTGCCCAGCTAGGTACGGTGCTACACACTCAAGATGCTAAGGCAAAAGGATCAAGAGTTCAAGGTCAGCTGGGGCTATGAAGGAAGACCCTGTCAATGAACAAGCAGGTCTTTCCCATCTGAGCATTGAGTTTAGGCATCTTGTCATAGGCACTGAGTTTAGGCATTTATGTCTTATTGCATAACTCAGACTAATGCAATAAGATAGGAAGCCCAAGGATCTTACCAGCTCAGATTCTAAGAGCTCACTCTGCTGTGCGTATCCTGGTTGGTTTCTGTCTCCCATCACCAGAAAAAAGGTAGGGGGAATCTTTCACAGCTCTTAACTGCTGGGATTTTTGTCAGCTAAATCTCTCTGGATAACTAGATGCCTCCAACCTGGAAGATTAGCCTCCGATCAGCATCGTTCCAGGGGCTTTCTGTTGGTATTTAGAACGTGATGGGTAAGATACTGACTCTTACAGAGCGTATCTCTGCCCAGAAGTCCCGCCTTTCCTCTTCTGCCTCAGCTATTGGCTGTCAGCTCTTTATTAAACCAATAAGAAGGTGAGGGAGGGGCATGCTTACAAAACACTGATCCGGAAAAATATCAATACCGAAGTCCAGACGGTAGTCAGCTCTCTCCCCGTACAGAAACCAACATTTGAATAATACAAAGACAACCTATACACAGTTCACAAGATCACCCAGCCTTGACACCCACCGTCACACCAAAGATTCACCATGTTTCTAATTCTACAAACTAGTGGTAGCTATCTCCCTCTCCCTCTCTGTGTTCGAGATATCTGACCATCCTGGCCTCCTTCCTGCCCTTCTCTCCCATGCCTTCAGAATTCCAACCTCCTCTGCTTCTCTTTCCGTCCTATAGACCATCCTTGCTCTGCCTCCCGTGTTTCTTCCGTCACATCTCCTTGACCGAATGTTGGAGCCGCAGAGCCTTTGGCCGTCTTTTTCCCGTCTCTGCACTTTTCCCTCGATGACCCTCAGGGCGCCATTAGCACACTGTCTGCTCACACCTCTCCTCAGCTTCTGGCTTTCCTAACTTCCCTATTGATCCTAACCTCCCTATTGATCCAGGTAGATATGTACATCACCATCACATCCAGAGCGGACTCCGATCTTCCGTACCTCCTCCACCATCTTCCCCACCTCAGTTAAGGCTAAGTGCATCTTTCCTAGATGTCAAAAACCCAAAACAAAACAAAAAAAAGGTGACCTTGAATCTTCTCTCTTGCAGTCAATATCTGACCTGTTGACTCTGATCAACATGGTACCCCATGCACCAGGAATGAGGTCACCTCCAACCAGGACCATCTCTAGCTTCCACTAAGGACTGCTATCTCCACTTCGTTAAATCACTTCAAGAGCCTCACAGCTAGTCTCCCTGCCTTCATCTTACATCCTAGCAACATACATTCTATTCGCCACATACCAACCGGAGAGAGATGGTAAAATGAGGTATTGCATCTCCCAAGGTCCCCCAATTTATTATTTTTCTCTTTATTTCTGTGATAAAATACCATGACCAAAAGTAATGCATGGAGGACAGGATTTATTTGGATTACATGTTCTGATCCCTGTATACCATCTGCAGAAGTCAGGACAGGAACTGAAGCAGGGCAGGAACCTGGAGGGGGAACTAAAGCAGAGACCTTGGAGGGGCGCTGCTTACTGGCTTGTTCTAGTGACCTATTAAGCCTGATTTCTTATACCACCCAGTACCATCTGCCCAGGGGTGGCACCATTCATCATGGGCTGGACCTACACCCCCACCTCAACAAATAAGAAAACACCTACATCCCAGTTTTGTGTGTGTGTGTGTGTGTGTGTGTGTATTTTTGCTATTTTTCGAGACAGGGTTTCTCTGTGTAGCCCTGACTGTCCTGGAACTCACTCTAGAGACCAGGCTGGTCTCGTACTCAGAAATCCACCTGCCTCTGCCTCCCAGAGTGCTGGGATTACAGGCATGCGCCACCACCGCTCGGCCTACATGCCAGTTTTACTGAGCATTTTGACAGTTGAGTTTTCCTCTTTCCAAAAGACTCTAGAGTCAGGCAGTGGTGGCGCACGCCTTTAATCCCAGCACTTGGGAGGCAGAGGCAGGCGGATTTCTGAGTTCGAGGTCAGCCTGGTCTACAGAGTGAGTTCCAGGACAGCCAGGGGCTACACAGAGAAACCCTGTCTGCAAGGCTCTGGGTGGCTGACGCCCAACCCTTACTCATCTGTTTACATCTGTTTCCATCCTCACTCACATTCCCTCTTATAGCCAGTGGTGGGGACTGAACTTCCTTCCTCTAGGAAGATCCCCACACATCCCCACATAGCCCACTCCCCCTTCCTCAACTCTGTGGCTTCTCACTCACATTCGTTCTGCCCCATTGTCCTATTTGGGAACTGTCTATCCTCCTACCCCCAGCCTTCCTTGCCTTGGCCTTGCGTTGCTTGAATCCACAGATCTAACCCTTCTGACATGCTGGTGTGTGTTCTTGATAGTCCGTCTCCCCCTTGGTGCCAGGAACTCTGGACTGTTTTGCTCATTGTTAGCTCCTAAGAGTTTAGAATGGCACCTGGCATCTAACAGGTGCTCAGCAAAGATGTGTCTAGTGAGTGTGTTTGTGAAGCCAGAACTCAAACCGTATCTGTGTCTCATGTGGTGCTGTTGGGGGTTGGTTTGGTGCTGCTACATATTCAAATGGCTAAATACTGGCCACCAAGATCTGGCTGCCCCAAGGACACCAAGTGATGCTATGAAAACCTCACTCTCCAATTTAAAGTTCATTGGTTAATAAAAGGCTAGAGCCTGTGTGTGATTGGGCAGGAGAGAGAGAGGTAGGGCTTGAGGAATGAGTGAAGGGGTTCAGGAGAGATGAGGGAGAAGAAAAGGGACACAAAGAGAGAAGGAGGCCACCGTGAGAGGAGACAGACCATGAGCACATAGTCAGGAGAAACAGCAAGCAACAGGGGCATGTGCTGGGATGTAAGTTAGAATGGCTCCAAACCTGCCCAGTCTAGGCTTACAGCTTATAATAAAATTCCAGGATCGTGTGTCTTTTATACGAGCTAGTTAGAATATATAATTATAATTATATCACACAGTGCTCTGAAGTGTCTCACTCAGGGGCAGCCAGGGGACTGAGGTAACAGTCCTGTCAAATAATTTTCTCGCACATCATTGTCTTTAGAGCATCCCACCACCCCAAATTCAAGTCTATCCATGGAGTTCCCATGCCTGCTGATTGCTTCAGTCTGTGTGTCTGTGTGTGCCTCTGTGTCTGTGCCTGTATGTGTGCAGTTTGTGTGTGTGTGTGTGTGCCTGTGTATGTGTGTGTGTATGCAAGTGCTGTGTGTGTGTGTCTCTGTGTGTCTGTGTGAAAGTGCCTAGCTGTGTCTGTGTATGTATGTATGTATGTATGTGCCTATGTAGGTATATCTATGTGTATTTGTGTCTGTGTATGTATGTATGTGTGTGCCTGTGTGTGTATGTATGTATGTCTGTGCCTGTGTGTGTATGTATGTATGTGTGTGGGTATTTATGTATATACAGGTATGTATTTGTCTGTGTATGTATGTGTGCCTCTGTGTATATCTATGTATGTGTGTGTCTGTGTGTCTGTATATGTGCCTGTGTTTGTGTGTGCATGTTTGTGTGTATGCCTGGTACCAACCTTCGTCCCTCTGTAGCCCCTCATCACAGAGGTAACCCTTCCATTCCTAAAACTCCCCATTTTATGCCAAGAGACAGAGCCTGACCGGCCCTCCTTTATATACTCAGGGGCTTTAAAGCTTGTCTTACGGTCAACTACTTACTCCCAGGCAGACTCAGCTTGTGAGAGGGGAACATATAACAGGAAAACAGCTGTCTGCTCAGCACCGCTATCCACTGTCAGGCTATTGGAAGCACTTCCGGTACTGCTGTTTATTTAAGGCAGGAATGTCTAGCTACATTTTTGTCATTAATGAATATGCAAAGGGAAACATCTCAGTTAAGGCTGCAGGGAAATCAGGGCTGGGTGCTTGAAAGTGTCTTGTCTCCTTCAAACAGGACCAGGGTTCCATTTTGTGACCCCAGATCTGGGGGGGTACCCGCTCTGCTGAGGAAAGTAGTGGAGAGCAAGGGGCAGGATAAATAAGGGGAACCTCAAAATACATCTTGAGTCAGAGGAGGCAAGGGCTGAGTTCCATGGGAGTACTGTTGCCTGGCTGCTGACCCCACTAGCCAATGGTTTGGAAGTAGCACTTGGGGGAGGGGGGGGGCTGATGCTAAGAATCAGGCTTTTAGATCTTCCAGCCCCGTCATCCTGAAGACTTGCCTGCTAGCTAATGCACCGGGGATCTGAAGCAGCACTGAATCTGTTCTCGGTTTCCATGGAAATCACTTAAACCTCTCATCATCCTTCCTTCAGACCTTGGAGAAGAGCTATGCTCTCTGGTTTCCACGACGACGACCACTTAAACGTGTATCCTTGTCTGGCTCTATTGGAAGGGAGTCGATAGAGTTCATGCAAATGAGCTGGCTTACTCTCTTTTTACTTGGAAAATAAAATGGGCTCCAAATAGAGTACCGCACCTGCTCAGAAGTTTCAGAACTCTGTTCCAAAACCAAGGACGGTGAACGCCGCGTCAAGCTGCTGTTGGAAGCAGGTGCATCATGTCTCTCTTTGACATTTCAGTGCTCACCCTGATGGCTCTGGCTCGTTCTGCTGTCATATCAAAGAGGGAGGCAGGGCAGGGCCACAGCGGCTAGTCAACTTCTCTACCCAATGCAGTGAAAACTGTTGGGGAGAGACAAACGGTTCTCATTCCAGTTCTCTGTCAGGACAGTCACCAAAGGTGGCCCGGATGTCGATGACAGTATGAATAACATGGACGCCGTATGAAGTTGCTCAGCGGTACTGTGCGATCTCTAGCAGGGCTCACGGCATGGATGGTTAGCTCGGGTAGATGGATGGATGCCCTCTCTACATTTCTAGACACATCTCTGAACTCTATTGCTGAGATGCTTCCCTACACCAGAGGTGCTAAGAAGCAGACCCCAGAATAGTGGCAACGTTGAAAACTACAGGTTTGCGCGGCAAACGGAGACTTCCTGTTTCTCTTGGGGAATTGGAAAGCCTGTGGCAGAGTTGTGCCTGGCCGTGGTCTGCAGAGTGGAGCAGCGTGTGCCTTTGAGGATGGAGCTGCATTAGGTGGAGCTTTGCAGAATGGCACCTTCGTCTTCCTGATCCTTGAGAAAGCGTTGACTGTTGAGTTTCAAACAGAGGAGAAGTGGCCAAAGTGCCTTCTTAACATACCAATGAACCTCCAAGTTCTCGGGGGGGGGCATCCCTTAGTCTCAGCCTATCAGAACACCCCCAACCCCTTGCCTGAAGTCTCCAACCCAGGGGCCAGGCTACCCTTCCCCCAGAGGTTCTTCCCTAAACAATCTAGATTCATTAGTTACCCCGCCTCTCTCTGCCTTTCTTTTGCTCCTTTTGTGCTTTTGGCCTCCTGGTGGCTGTGCTTGGCTCCCTGTCTCCCAACATGGTCCAGGGTCATGACCACTCTGGACTCTCCCAGATGTGCCTGCCTCTGGCTGTGCTCTCCTACCTACATACAATAAACTTTCTCCACCATACCTAGAAGCAGCCCTTTCCTTTTTCCTTCCCTTCCCCCTTCCCTTCCCTTCCCCCTTCCCTTCCCCCTTCCATTCTCCCTTCCCCCTTCCCTTCCCTTCCCTCCCCCCTTCCCTTCTCCCCTCCCCTTTCCCTTCTCCCTTCCCCCTTCCCTTTCCCCTTCCCTTCCCCCTTCCCCCTTCCCTTCTCCCTTCCCCCTTCCCTTCTCCCTTTCCCCTTCCCTTCTCCCTTCCCCCTTCCCTTCTCCCTTCCCCCTTCCCTTCTCCCTTTCCCCTTCCCTTCTCCCTTCCCCCTTCCCTTCTCCCTTCCCCCTTCCCTTCCCCCTTCCCTTCCCCCTTCCCCCTTCCCTTCCCCCTTCTCCCTTCCCTTCCCTCTTTCCTTCCCTCTTCCCTTCCCTTCCCCCTTCCCTCTTCCCTTCCCCCTTCCCTCTTCCCTTCCCTCTTCCCTTCCCCCTTCCCTCTTCCCTTCCCTCTTCCCTTCCCCCTTCCCTCTTCCCTCTTCCCTTCCCTCTTCCCTCTTCCCTTCCCTCTTCCCTCTTCCCTTCCCTCTTCCCTCTTCCCTTCCCTCTTCCCTCTTCCCTCTTCCCTCTTCCCTCTTCCCTTCCCCCTTCCCCCTTCCCCCTTCCCTTCCCCCTTCCCTCTTCCCTTCCTTTCCCCCTCCCCCCTTCCCTTCCCTTCTCCCTCCCCCCCTTCCCTTCCCTTCCCCCTTCCCTTCCCTTCCCCCTTCCCCCTTCCCTTCCTTTCCCCCTTCCTCCTTCCCTTCCCTTCCCCCTTCCCCCTTCCCTTCCCCCTCCCCCCTTTCCTTCCCTTCCCCCTTCCCCCTTCTGTTCCCTTCCCCCTTCCCCCTTCCCTTCCCCCTTCCCCCTTCCCTTCCCCCTTCCCTTCCCTTCCCTTCCCTCCCCTCCCCTCCTCTCCCCTCCCCTCCCCTCCCCTCCCCTTCCCTTCCCTTCCATTCCCTTCCCTTCCCTTCCCTCAAGCAATGCCTGGGGTGTGGAGAGGTGATTATTCTTCAACTTTCTCTCTCCGAGGCTCTCTCCTAAACGACTTGGACCATGGAGGAGAGTGTCCTGGAGAAGCAGCGGGAATTGGGAGACCCTCCTGAGTGTATTGAGGATCCCCTTCTTCATCCCCAGGTCAGACCCAGGCTGGAAACCCGCAGGAGGACATTGATGTCACCATTGTATCTGGTTGTTGACAGGATTCACAAGTCAACCAATCATTCAGCTGAACGTATCTCTCCAAATAAATGCAGGAAAAAAAATTGCTTGGTGCTCAGTACACTTCAGTATAGTTTCAGAGAGTCATGGGTTCAATACCTCCTTCTGCAATTTTATTTGTAATTTTAAAATAATTTTTAAGCCAGGCATGGTGGAGCATGCCTTTAATCCCAGCACTTGGGAGGTAGAGGCAGGTGGATTTCTGAGTTCAAGGCCAGCCTGGTATACAGAGTGAGTTCCAGGACAGCCAGGACTACATAGAGAAACCCTGTCTTGAAAAAACAAAACAAAATAAATAAATAAATAAATAAATAAATAAATAAAATAATTTTTATGCTTATGAGTATTCTCTCTCTCCCTCTGGGTGTGTGTGTGTGTGTGTGTGTGTGTGTGTGTGTGTGTGAGTGTGCACGCGCCATGTCCTGTAGAGGCCAAAGATGGCATCAGATTCCCTGGAACTAGAGTTACAGAAGGTTGTGAGCCACCATGTGCATGCTGGGAATCAAACTCAGGTCCTTTGAAAGAGCAGCCAGTGCTCTAACCACTGAGCAATCTCTCCAGGACTGTTTCGATGTTTCCTGGATGGCGAGTGTTCTGTGCTGTCTCACTATAAGATGGAGACACATGTGCTTGAATCCCTGAGTTTCTCAAAGACTCAAATGAAAGCACTGTCAGAGATGCCAGGCCACTGGGTGACGAGAACCTAGGTGTATGTAGCCTTCATGCAGAGTCTGCTGTCCCAGGTGTCTCGGGTCCCTTTTTAGAAAAGTGGAAAGAGTCTTTTCCTGATCAGGTCACTTTTCTTTTCAGGCTGTCTGGAATTTAACCCCAGGGGATGAATGAATGAAAATACCGGCAGCGTCATTACTGAGAAAGAGTCTGAGACCTTAATAAAAACAGCAGCCCATGGGGGCAACTGAGGGATCGCATTAAGAGACTGTGTCTTGCTTTCCTGTGAATATTTTTAGGGTTCACTGTGGGAGCAACGGATGTCAAGGAAAAGCTTAACAAAATAAGAAACGTTGGGAAGGATGTCAAGATGGGGAACAGCTCGGTGTCCCTTGTTCTGCCCAAAAGGCAAATGGAATGTAACCGCACTGTGTTCCGTGTCTACAAGGGAGTCAAGGCCTTCTCCTTCTGCAGGAGGAAGAACCTGCTAGTGACAGGTGGGCTGGATCGAATCATCAGGGTCTGGAATCCTTACCTGCCTGGGTAAGTTGTCTCTCTTCTCCCAAGAGTACTGTTGCTGTCGTAAAGTAAATGAAACTGTGATTGGAAATTCCCTACAAGAATCATTTAAAAGCCTAGTCCAAATTGATCTCCCACACACAGAGCCTGGGACATTTCCATTTTTAGCCTCTAAAAGTTCACTGTAGAGGCTAAAAACAGACATAGCTCAATGGTTAGGGGCACTGGCTACTCCTCCAGAAGATCCAGGTTTTATTCCCAGCACCCACGGGATTGCCCAAAATCAGCTATAATTCCGGGCCCAGGGGATCCAGCTCCCTCTTTCTGGCCTCTTGTGTGCATGTCGGCATGTCTATGCGAGTGCTTGAGCATATGTGTGTGGTTTCCTGAAACTGACACTGAGAACCATGCCGATTTAGGCTTTTGTCAGCTTGGCATAAACTAGAATCATCTGGGTAAAAAGGAAAGGAACCTCAAGTGAGAAAAAAATCTCCATCAGTGATAGACTGTGACCTGGGAGTTGTAAGCTGAAGTAAACCCTTGCCCTCCCCTAGTTCCTTTTGGTTGCCATGGCAACAGAACAGACCAGCATCTACTTCAGTCACTATCTGCCTTATTTGTTGAGTCAGGGTCTCCCCATTGAATCCAGAGTTTGCTCTTACCAGTAGTATAGCTCACCAGCTTGCTCCGGATCCTTGGTCTCTTTCTTCTGAGTGCTGGGATTACAAGCAGGCTACCTCTCGCCTCCAACATCTCCATGGGGTCTGGGGATATGAACCCCATTCCTCATGCACAGCAAGGACTTTATCCACTGAGTCGTCTCCCCAGATCTACCTTCATGGTCATATACTGAGACCTTGTATATGTCAAGATGTGTCTTGATATCTGTAACCCATCTCAGGCCCCTACGTCATTTCCGCTTACCCAGAGGCAGAAGTGCTGTGGACAGGTTGGGACTGGGGAGCAGAAATCTGATCTTTCTGTTCTGGTGAGCAAGAATCACCTGGGCTATGCCCAGGTCCCTGTCTGGGGCGGGACCCACAAGGTGATCCTGTGTTCACCCATGTGATAGCCAGGACCAGAAGGCATGGTGGGGAAGCGCCTTGAATCTGGTTGTGCTGCGATGACTTTCTAGCCAGGACCAACTGCAACAGACTCAGTTTTCCCCATTTACAGGTGTGACGGGATACTCCGCACTCTAGGGCAATAAAGAAAATGAATATTAGAAAGACTCAGAACAATGTGAGATACATAATGCAAAGGGAAGGCAGTTTTGTGCCTGGTTCTATTGTGGTTAAAAGCAGGCACGTGCTCCCTCCAGCAGCCTCAACCAGGCTCTTCCTCCACTCCCCACTCCCCACCCTCCCACCCCCTGCTATGCCCCGATCCTCCCAGAATACCCAGCCTCTGCAAAGGTACTTTAAGATAGCGCAGATTTTTAATGCTGTTCACTCTAGCCTGTAGAAAGCACCCACGGGTCACGGACTGGATGGCCGCCCTACCTCAGGCTGTTCCTCACCCATTCCTTTTACACAGCTATTGTTAACCTTCCCAGGTTTCCTTTCACCCTGAGCTCGGTTGCTGAAACTGCTTATTATTTTGCCTCAGTCCTTTTATTATGCGAAATCTATACTTGTGTACTATGGGGGAGGTGGGGCAGCACAAGCCTCCTCCAGGGTGAATAGAACTGCCGCATCCAGCCCAGGCTGAGTTTAGCATTTTAAAAACAGGAATAGCAGATAGGATGACTTTGTGCCCCTTTGTTCTTCTCTTTCTAGAAAACCAACAGGTGTGCTGAGAGGCCACGCGGCTCCTGTGATGTACGTTCACATAGCTTTTGAAGAAGACAAAGTGTTTTCCATGTCTGCTGACAACACAGTCAAGGTCTGTGCCTCTCCTGTTTTGATACATACATCCTTTAGGTGGGCTCTGTTTATTAGTTAATTAATTAATTTATATTTATTTATGTTTGCAACGTGATCTCCCACTGTAGTCCAGAATGACCTAGAACTCCCTACAATCCTCCTGCCTTAGCCTCCCAAGCAATTCTCCTGTCTTCATCTTTGGCAATGGAGGATGGGGGGGGGGTCTCATACAGGATTTAGATGTGTGCATTTGCTTCAGAAAGGTATGTGTGCTGGGCGGTGGTAGCGCACGCCTGTAATCCCAGCACTCTGGGAGGCAGAAGCAGGCGGATTTCTGAGTTCAAGGCCAGCCTGGTCTACAGAGTGAGTTCCAGGACAGCCAGGGCTACACAGAGAAACCCTGTCTCGAAAAAACCAAATCCAAAAAACCAAACCAAACAAACAAACAAACAAAAAACCCAGAAGGGTGTGTATGCATGCGTGTGTGCATGTATGCATGTATGTATGTGCCTACATATGTGTCTGTGTGTACATATGTGTGTATATGTGTGTGCATGTATGTTTATGTGTGTTTGTATATGTATGTGTTTGTGTGCTTGTGGATAAGTCTCTATCTGTACACATGTGCACAAGCAGTTGATTGAGTTGGAACTCTCCATGCTGGTTCTTGGTGTGGTGTGTAGCCCTTCCAGCATGTGGGTCCTTGCCTGCACACTGTCCAGATAGTGCATGACCCAGTCATTTCCCCCGTGTATCTGGCAAACAGAGGGGTGGATCTGGGAATTCTGCGCCCTGCCAACAGTGGCTAGTTCTTATTCTGCAATACACGCTGGACACATGCCTTCCTGAAATGTTACCCATGAGCTTCAGAACGTAGCATTCCTGACCTAGTTAGAAGCAATGACATCACAGTTTGGCTCTGTTCTCTTCATATACTGAACACCCTGTGCCCAGATAGTGCATGCTTGTCCTAGGACCTCTGTAGTGCACTGGTTTTTTTATGCAAAAAGCAGCTGATTGGCTCCTTTCTCATCAATATACTTGCATCAGAGGACATGACTAGACTGAACAACCCATCAGCCTACTTTACTGGGCTGTTGGTGGCCATAGAGTAGGAACTTGGAATAAAGTAGTAGGAGGTAGGAGATCTGTCTCCAAAAGAAAGAAAGGAAGAGAGAGAGAGAGAGAGAGAGAGAGAGAGAGAGAGAGAGAGAGAGAGAAGGGGGAGGGAGGGAAGAAGGGAGAGAAAAAGAGAGAGAGAGAAGAAGGAGAGAGGGGGGAGAGAGAGGGAAAGAGAGAGTCAGAGAGAGAGGGGGGAGAGTGCTTACTGCATGGCCTTGGGTTAGGCATTAGTTTCTAAAAAAAAAAAAATCAAAAGTTCAAGAAACAAAAGAAAATAAATGAGGCTTTGTCAAAATTAGAAACATCTGTGTTTCATGGAGCATCATTAATCCAAAAAATAGACAACTTATGTAACAGGGGATATTGCAAACCACATGTCTGACAAGGAACTCACATCAAGACTATAACTTTGAGTGCTTAGTAATAAAAACCATGATAGCCAAGTGAAACATGGGGCAGATTTTAGAAGACACTTCTTCGAAAATGAGCAATCATGGTACACAGTGCTCAACACCACAGTCATGGGGAAATTAAAACCCAAGTCACAATAAAATACAACTTCACCTTCATGAGGATGGGGCAGGGGGAGAGGAAGATTAGCAGATTCTGATAAAAGTAAGAAGAAATTGCCAGGTGGTGGTGGTGCATGCCTGTAATCCCAGCTCTCTGGGAGGCAGAGGCAGGCGGATTTCTACAGAGTGAGGACAGCCAGGGCTACACAGAGAAACCCTATCTCAGAAAAAACAAAAACAAACAAACAAAAAACAACAACAACAACAACAAAAAAACAAATCCAAAAAAACCAAAAAAAAAAAAATTAGTAAGAAGAAATTGAAACATCTATATATTGGTAAAAAAAAAATTGCCATTTTTAAAAAATATATATATCAGCTCTCTAGTGGTAAATAATTAATATGACCCAGGGTTCCCACCCCCAGGGATAGGCTCAAGAAAACTAAAAGCATGCATTTCTCAAAAATGTACTTGTCGATGCGGATAACAGGGTTATTTACCACAGTTAAAGAGTAGGTGCAACTCAAATGTCCAGCAAATAGTAAAAATAAAAATAAAATAAAATAAAATAAATGGGGGGGGGGGAGAATGAAGCATCCGTCTGCATTCTAACATGTTTGGACCCGAGAGGCTCGATGTTAGGTGAAAGCCACAAAGCGCCACACATTGGCTTGCTTTTTCCATTTGTGTGAAGCACCCAGAAGACACCAAGTGACAGAAAGTGTTTTAACTGAAGTGTGGACAGAATACAGAATGGCCGACGGTGGGCTCGGGGTTCCTGAAGCAGCAGATTGGATGCTCTTATAGCAGGTGCCGGAATTTTGTGATACGAGCGTTTTTAATAAAGCAGTTTTAAAGGCAAGAATAGAACCAAGGGTGACACCATGATTTGGAATCTTAAATCGGAGATGGGAGGGGATATGGCAAATGTTGTAAGCGCAGCTGCTGATGTGTTGGACAGAGTCAACCAGAAGCTGGGGGGCGGGGCGTGGGGTAGCAGTGGCTGGTGATATAAAATCGGGCTTTATTAGCATTTAGATAGAATCTTAAACTCTGGACTGGGTACGACGATGACAGACGAGAGTAAGAGTGAGCAGAGGAGGGAGAATGTGTGCCGAAGACAGTGTACTGGGCCTGGGATGTGCCAAAGCTTCCTGTGTGGGTCCAAGATGGCTCCAGCAACAGTGAACTTGGCACCCGCCCCGCAAGTGAGGCTGGGAGTGAATCTAGACAAGCAGGTGTGGAGAGTCCAGGCAGCAGTATTAACTGGGGCCCAAACGCAAGCGATTCAGTCCTCCGGGAAAACTTGATTAAAATGATGAGATTTATGAACTCCACGGTTTGATTTATTTTGGAAATCAAATTCATCTAGAGGCTTCATCCAAAGTCACCATGTAGAGGGCTCCAAGTTTTTAATGAGCTTTTTTTTTCCCCCTTTGAATCTAGCGGCTCCCAGATAATCATAATTCTGTATGTGGGGACATGCCTTCCATCCTATTTTCTTTCCCCATCGCCTCTCCATTTTCTCCCAATCTCAACTCGTGATTACAAGATTAGCATCTAGCCTGTGATGATTCAAGCATATTGAATAGCTTCCCAATGTGTATTTAGAATATATTGAAAGCCCCATCTCAGAAATACGGTGTGTGCATTATTTCAGACTGTACTAGTCTTACCAAACAACAGCCCGGGAGTGCAGGAACCCAGCAGCCCAGCGGCTAGCCTGACCGAGGAGAGAGTCTTCATTCTTTGAATTATTTTTCAGCCCAAATATTTTACTCTTCCAAATCACCGGGACATACAAACATTCCAGGAGGCTGCTAGCTTCTGGCAGTTTCTAATGGGAAGCAGAGGGATGGATTCTGATTGCCTTTTTCACTTAGGATTCTCTATAAACGCAATGCCGCAAGCCACAAATGGGGCTATTGTTTGCCAACCAGAATTAGAATTCAGGGAGAGTTCTTTCTTCTAAGGACCTAGGCAGCGTGGCCTACTCCCTAGCATAATATGGACACCTCTCTTGGGCACACTCTGTGCTTTCTCTAGGTTAAGACAATGGGTTTGCTTCTGTCTGTTTTAACCCAGCACTGCGGTTCTGTGAGTGGGGGCTCCCACTCAGGGGCTGGTGTCTCTCCAGTTAGGAGCTCCATCCGTCATCCTCATCCAATGCCAAGAGGCAGACGAAGAGGGCACCACGGCCTGCTCCAACTCCAGCCACCTCTTCTTATAGTCCGAGCAAAATTCACAGCCCTGATGGGTGAATGGGAAATGTCCCATGCCTTAGGTGGGTACCCTCTTCCCAGCGAGGACTCTGTAAATGGACAAGGATGTGCAGATGAGGGAGAGGATGACAGAGGGCTCTGGAGGCCACAGCAAGCCAGGTGACTTGGAGTGAATGACTCATTCCTTCTAAACTGACTTAGCTCTTTAATGGCTTACATCTTCCAAAGACAGGGAGAAAGACCCACCTTGTAGAGGAATTGTCTTTGCTAGAGGCAGTTCATGCACTCTGGGCTTAAAGCACAGTGGTTTTATTGGGTGGGGCTGATTTCAGCCCAAGAGACGACAGCGAAACTCAATAAGTTAAATGCTAGGACAGGCTGGATGAACACAGAAATAAAATCACTGGGTGAGCTGGTGAGCTGGGTTCAAAAATGGGCCTCCTATTCAAGCTTCTCACCTCTGGTCCTTGGTAGATGTTGACCTGGTGAGCTCCTACTTCATGTCATCCGTGTTTGCAGAAGCTATTTTTAGTTAGGGAATTTGTTGTAATTTGACAACTCAGTCTAAACCTCCTCCTCTTCCTCTTCTTCTTCTTCTTTTGTTTTTTGTTTGTTTGTTTGTTTGTTTCAAGACAGGGTTTCTCTGTGTGGCCTGGCTGTCCTGGAACTCACTCTGTAGACCAGGCTGGCCTCGAACCCAGAAATCTGCCTGCCTCTGCCTCCCAAGTGCTGGGAATAAAGGCATATGCCACCACTGCCCGGTCAGTCTAAACTTCTATGTATCCATGTCTGCCTGCCTTTCCTTTTTGGGTCTTAGACACCAGCCCATCCCGCTTGAGATGACTTTTCCCAGACTCCAGAATTTTGTGTTTCCTCTTGGGAACCTTACGTGCTAGTCCACTCCTTGGTGCTATAACAAAATACATGAGACAAGCCAATTTACAAAAGAGATCAGGTTTGCTTAGTTCGTGGTTCTAAGGCTAGGAAATCCGAAAGCATGACCCTGGCACCTAATTGGGGTCTTTTTGCTGTGAGGTACTATGAGGCATCCTGTAGTCAGGCAAGGCAAATGTGCTAGCACGGTGCTCTCTTCCTCTTTGTTTTTCAATACAGTTTTAGTTGCCCGGGGTGGAGCCCATGGTCTTGCACATGCTAGGTGTTTTAGGGTTTTTGTGCTGTAAAGAGACAATATAACCGTGACAACTCTCATAAAGGAAAATATTTAATTTGGGGCTGGTTTAGAGTTTCAGAGGTTCAATCCATTATCATCGTGGCGAGAAGCATAGCAGCATGTAGGCAGACACGGTGCTGGAGAAGGAGTTGAGAGTTCTACATCTTGATCCAGCAGAAGGAGACTGTGTGTCATACTGGGCATAGATTGAGCACTGGAGACTTCAAATCCCCACCCATCCACCCAAGAGTGTCACTTCCTATAGGCCAAGCATTCAAACACGAATCCATGGGAACCGTTCCTATTGAAACCACCACACTAGGCAGACAGTCCACCACCAGGCTGTCCCCCTGCCCCTGGCTTTCCTTTCTTATTGAGCTGTAACACCATCATGACTTCATCAAATCCAAGTGCCTGCCTTTACATACCACTAACATATGCATGGAAGGATTGAGTTTGCTGTCGAAACTTTTGGAAGCTTGCTCAAATCACAGCACCTCATGTCAGGAAGTGAAAGGAAAGCAGTTGCCACAACAGGGAAGCTGATAATGGCTGTGCATGTTACGAGAGGACTGTCCCTTGAGCAAGCCCGCTCTTGGGTCTGCCCCTTCCACAGGGATTCAATATTGGTTGGCCATGCTGACTTTATAGCAGGCACAGATCCACATAGATACAGGGATGAGCTGGGCCTTTCCTAGTCAGTTTGCTAGCAGCTCAGAGAGCAAATGTTAACTAAGCAGAGTGAAAATTCCAAAGATTAGAGAGTGGGTCAAGGGGCGGAGTCTTCAAATGGGTGGCACTTGGCATCCGGGTCAAGAAGACAGAGCCCTAGCCAGTGGCAGTGGTGGTGCACACCTGTAATCCCAGCACTCTGGGAGGCAGAGGCAGGCGGATTTCTGAGTTCGAGGCCAGCCTGGTCTACAGAGTGAGTTCCAGGACAGCCAGGGCTATACAGAGAAACCCTGTCTCGAAAAAACCAAATCCAAAAAAAAAAAAAAAAGACAGAGCCCTGCCCAGGGTTGCAAGCTCATTCTAGTGAGCGTTTCCTGTCTTGGCTATGTCTTAGCCTGTAAATTCAGAACTCCATTTGGAGTCAATGGATAACACCTACCTCCCAGAACTGGCCTAAGACAGCAATAGTTTGCAAGGCTATGCTATCCTTCGGTTCAATGACCTTGAGTATTAGAGGTTTTGCCACAAGCACAGAATTATCTGTGAATAGAGGAACTGCTACAAAGTGGGATCTAGTGGCTCTTCAGGTTGTTGGGAGCATGGTCTGGAGGGGGACAGTGAGACCATGTCTCCCTCCTTGCTTTTGGCTACACAGCCATAAGATGAGCAGCTCTCTGTGCCCTTTCCCCTCCCTCACAGCTCTGCCATAAGGTGCCAAGGCCGTCAAGACTTTGTATTGGATTCCCTGTAACTGTGGGTCAAAATAGACCTTTGCTCTCTGTAGTTTTGAAAGTGCCCATAACAGTGATAGAAAGCTGACTCACATGGGTTGCCATAAAAAAAAGTGTCAGATATGGAGTGGGTTAAATAACAGAAACTTAAATACTGTCTACAGTCCCAAGGCTAGAAGCTCAAAGTTGTGAAAGTGGGGTGGGCCCAGGCCCCAGGCCTGCCTTGCAGCAGTATTCTGGCAATCCTGGTATGCTTTGGTTGTACATGCACTGCCCTGATCTCTGCCACCACCGTCACGTGCCATCTTCCCACTGTCCCTCTAACTCTCCTCACTGTGTTGGATTCAAGTCTAGCCTGCTCCCTAAGGACCTCATTCATCCTCACTACTTAATCTCAACAACCCCCTCTCCAAATTGAGCCTCATCCTGAGGAACTGGTGTTATTCACCACTTGAAAGGGGGTGGGGTAGTGATTCACCCACAACAAAAAGTGAAGGAAACCAGGACTCAAGATGGCTGACACAGCCGGGCAGTGGTAGCTCACCCCTGTAATCCCAGCACTCTGGGAGGCAGAGGCAGGCGGATCTCTGAGTTCGAGGCCAGCCTGGTCTACAGAGTGAGTTCCAGGACAGCCAGGGCTACACAGAGAAACCCTGTCTTGAAAAAAAACAAACCCAAAAAAAACCAAACAAACAAACAAAAAAAGATGGTTGACACAATGGCAGGTGCGTGTCGCTTCGAAGGGCAGCCACTGTCTCTCTAATGGTCATGGACATCCCCATTATGTGCTTGGCCTAGCCTGCTCTTCTCTCCTTTATTTTATTATTTAGTTTGTTTGTTTTGTTCTTTGGTTTTGATTTTTGTTTGTTTGTTTGTTTTTGTTTTTTGTTTTTTGAAACAGTGGTTCTCTGCATAGCCCTGGCTGTCCTGGAACTCACTCTGTAGACCAGACTGGCCTTGAACTCTGCCTCCCGAGTTCTGGAATTACAGGCATGCACCACCTGTACCTACACACACACACACACACACACACCCACACACACACCGCCACTGACCCCTCACCTCTGGTTCCAGATGCTCCTCTCACGCGCCTCAGCCTTCACTGGCTCACAATCTCCTAACAGAACGCCAGCGCCGCACATGACTAACAAGCCTAACAAATGATTGACAGCAATATTATTGTAATCATGTTGAACCATTACTAGGTTTTAACCACTTCTCTAGGCATTGTCTTTTTTTTTTAAGATTTATTTATTTTATGTATATGTGTATACTATCACTATCTTCAGACAAACCAGAAGAGGGCATTGGATCCCATTACAGATGGTTGTGGGCTATCATGTGGTTGCTGGGAATTGAACTCAGGACCTCTGGAAGTCAGTGCTCTTAACCGCTGAGCCATCTCTCCAGCCCCTAAGCATTGACTTTCAATCATTGTTCTAAAATTCTCTACTCAACACTATCAGAGGGAGATATAAGCCTTCTCCAGGCGGAATAGAACTACCAACATCCAGGCCAAGCTGAGTTTAGATGTGTGCATTTGCTCTCTCTCTCTCTCTCTCTCTCTCTCTCTCTCTCTCTCTCTCTCTCTCTCTGTGTGTGTGTGTGTGTGTGTGTGTGTACATATGCGTCTGTGTGTCTGTATATGTGTACATAGGTGTGTATATGCATGTGTGTGTGCATGTATATGCATGTGTTTGTCTGAATCCTTGTGGGTATGTGTCTCTGTATTACAGACAGTAGTGAGAGGAAGAAATGTTAGACTACCAAACCAGGTAGATGGACTCTCTGTGCTGACATGTCCTCAAACAACAGCCACACAGGAACCCATTCCATGTGGTTTCCAAGTCTCGCCTGGTGACAGAGTTGGTGGTCTTGTATTAAAAACTGGAAGCAGGTTTGATTATCAAGGTTCCACAAATCAGATCCAAGGAGAATGAGGTGACTGACTATTTCCTTGTGGGAAGGATAGAGCTTAGAGACTCATGGTCACAATTGTCCCCTCTTTGGACACAAAGGATTTAGAGCCTGCAGCCAGCTACACAGGGAGATCCTATCTAAAGAAAGGAGAACTGAAACCTATTACTTCCCCCAACCCCTTTTCTCTACAGATCTGGGATCTGGAGACCCATGGCTGCTGCTGTTCGGTCTCTTCCAAAGCCAGTGGCATCAAGGGAGAACTCACAGCCTGCCTCTATCTCCCCGGACCTAGAGCCCTGTGTGTGGCCACGGGTACCCTGGCTTTCCTTCACCTGAAAGTGGGGTAGGGGACTGTCCGTCATCTGAGCTTTGCATGTGTGATGTTCTAGACGGTTCTAGAGAGTCCCAGTGGTGTGGTCAGTATTCTACTCAACCCTCGGGTCACAGGCTCTGAAACTGCAGCCCTTGGCTGCTGGCCTTCAGCTTATATTTGATGAGGCTCTTTCAATGCTCCTTCTAGTGACACCAGAGTAACCAGTACTATCCAGAAAGTGACTTCCAGAAGTGTCTGTCCCACTCACTCGCCTTAATCCTACAATACATAATGATTCATTATACCTGGATCCAATATATCATCATATATGTATGGATCTGGAGCAGAAACCACATCCAAAGGCAGAAGCTAAACAGAAGGAGATCTAGGGCGTGGCATTCCCACGGGGCTGTTGCCTCTGCCATTTGCCATGCCTCAGACCCATGTATTTGAATGGTTGACTCACACAGAATGGCCCCATCAGGAGGTGTGACCTTGTTGATATAGGTGTGGCCTTGTTGGAGGAAGTAGGGTGGGCTTTGAGGTCTCCCAAACTCAAACTACACCCAGTGAGCTAGTCTCCTTCTGGTGGTCTGTGGAAAACATCTGCCTTCAGATCAAGATGTAGAACTCTTGGTGCTCCTCCAGCGCCATGCCTGACTGGCTACTGCCATGCTTCCCGAAATGACGATAGTGGACCAAACCTCTGAACCTGTAAGCCAGCCCCAATTAAATGCTGTCCTTTATAAGAGTTGGCTTGGTCATGGTGTCCCTTCACAACAATGGAACCCTAACCAAGGCACACCCCTTCCCCCATTCATAAAGCAAACTAGCCATGTAGGGCAGCACTTGCTAAAGTGATGGGGACCCCCGAGTAGATTCTCTTCCCCAGTACTATAATGCTATAATGTGTTGGGAACAGAGTCTCCCCAGTTTCACATGCATTCTAGTTTCCTTGACAACCCCACACCCTACCCCAAGCCCCAGCTATAGCATCATTGCCTTTTTGGCCAAGAATCCAGTAGCCACCTGCCTTCTCTTCCACTTCTGCCCTCCCTGGGCATAAATCTGGTCTTATGTTCCCAGAGAGGACTCTGCACATCAGTATCAGTTGGCTCTGGGCACCTTGGCTGTCTCTGCCCTGCCTGAACGGAGGCTTCTAGTCTTATGGTAACATCAGGTGTACAGAGGTCACCTAGTTTAAGCCTTTATAGATGCATAATTAGAGATCCAGAAGCTGGGAATGGATTGTCATGGTGCATGGGAGCCTCTGGAAGAAGGCAGGCTTCTGGCTTCTTTCTGCATGCACCCGCCTGCTTAAATGAATCAAAAAGGAGAGGAAAGCCTTGGGTACACACAGAAATCCACCCCCCCTGGGGGAAAAAAACCCTAAAATTGGAAACTATAAAATGTAAGTAAAAGACTAGTACAGTAAGAAAGGAAAAGAAGAAAAAGCCCAGACAAAGCAATATGAGACAAAGAACCTCCAAAGATGCACTGAGTTTGTTATGTGTTGGCCATGTTATGTGTTTGTTATGAGTTGTCATGGGCCCTGGCCTTAAGAGTGGTTCATATGGGCTAGAGAGATGGCTCAGCAGTTAAGAGCACTGATCTTCTTCCAGAGGTCCTGAGTTCAATTCCCAGCAACCACATGGGAATGAGTTCAAGTCCCATTACAACCATCTATTATGGGCATCCAGTGCCCTCTTCTGGTGTGTCTGAAGACAGTGACAGTGTGCCCACATACATGAAATGAATAAATAAATCTTTAATAAAAAAAAAAAAGAGTGGTTCATATGCCAAGTGAGACTCCATTAGAGCAAACGAAAGTTTCATTTGGGAGTGGTTACCAAGGGAGACAGCTTCTGGGTTAGGGATGAGAGCGTGCATCCACCTCCACCCTCAGCTCTGGGATCACAGTCCCTGTGCGTGCTGCCATGGTCGCTCTGAGCTCACATGACACTGGTCCTGCTGTGTGTAGGAGGCCTTGTATCTTGGATGTTCTCCATCCTCTCTGCCTCTTAAAATCTTTCTGCCCCCTCTTCCTCAGGATTCCTTGAGCTGTGAGTGGAGGAGATTGATGGAGATATCCCCTTCGGGAGTGCTCCACGGTCCAGCTGTGGGCCTCTGTGTGCGTTCTCATCTATTGCAAGAGGAGGCTTCGCTGATGGTGGCTGAGCAAGACGCTGATCTTGTTCATATATTAGAGAACATGTGTGTGTGTGTGTGTGTGTATGATATATGTAGCAGAATGCCATTAGCAGTAATTTCACTGCTATCTTCCTTTAGTAGAGTGGTAGTATTTGGTTTCACCTGGGTCCCTGGCCTATCTGGTCTCAGTTTCTTGGCCAAAGCAGTGTTGGAAATGGATTCAATCTCATTCAGTGTTTTGAGCTTTTAGGGAATTTCTATATGTGCCAGTGTGTGTGTCTCTATGTCTATATGTGCCAATGTGTGTGTGTCTGTGTCTATATGTGCCAATCAATGCCTGTGTCTCTGTGTCTGTATGTGCCAATGTGTGTGTCTGTGTCTACATGTGTCAATGTGTGTGTCTCTGTGTCTATATGTGCCAATGTGTGTGTCTCTGTCTATATGTGCCAATGTGTGTGTCTCTGTGTCTATATGTGCCAATGTGTGTGTGTGTGTGTCTGTGTCTATATGTGCCAATGTGTGTGTCTCTGTGTCTATATGTGCCAATGTGTGTGTCTCTGTGTCTATATGTGCCAATGTGTATGTCTCTGCATCTATATGTGCCAATGTGTGTGTCTCTGTCTATATGTGCCAATGTGTGTGTCTCTGTCTATATGTGCCAATGTGTGTCTCTGTGTCTATATGTGCCAATGTGTGTGTCTCTGTGTCTATATGTGCCAATGTGTGTGTCTCTGCATCTATATGTGCCAATGTGCGTGTCTCTGTCTATATGTGCCAATGTGTGTGTCTCTGTCTATATGTGCCAATGTGTGTCTCTGTGTCTATATGTGCCAATGTGTGTGTCTCTATGTCTATATGTGCCAATGTGTGTGTCTCTGTCTATATGTGCCAATGTGTGTGTCTCTGTCTATATGTGCCAATGTGTGTGTCTCTGTCTATATGTGCCAATGTGTATGTCTCTGCATCTATATGTGCCAATGTGTGTGTCTCTGTCTATATGTGCCAATGTGTATGTCTCTGCATCTATATGTGCCAGTGTGTATCTCTGTCTATATGTGCCAATGTGTATGTCTCTGCATCTATATGTGCCAGTGTGTATCTCTGTCTATATGTGCCAATGTGTGTGTCTCTGTCTATATGTGCCAATGTGTGTCTCTGTGTCTATATGTGCCAATGTGTGTGTCTCTATGTCTATATGTGCCAATGTGTGTGTCTCTGTCTATATGTGCCAATGTGTGTGTCTCTGTCTATATGTGCCAATGTGTGTGTCTCTGTCTATATGTGCCAATGTGTATGTCTCTGCATCTATATGTGCCAGTGTGTATCTCTGTCTATATGTGCCAATGTGTATGTCTCTGCATCTATATGTGCCAGTGTGTATCTCTGTCTATATGTGCCAATGTGTGTGTCTCTGTCTATATGGGCCAATGTGTGTCACTGCATCTATATGTGCCAATGTGTGTCTCTATATGTGCCAATGTGTGTCTCTGTCTATATGTTCCAATGTGTGTGTCTCTGCATCTATATGTACCTCTTGTGCTTTTTCTTTGGCTCTTTATTTTTCCATTTGTTCATTATTCATTGTTTTCCTCTTATTAAAGTTTATTTGTTTTGGTTTTTATCATATTTAAATTTGTTTATTTTTTTAGATGCCTGTTTGTTTTCTAATGAAAGCACAGGGTAGGATATGGATTTGGGTGGGTGGGGTGGTGGAGAGGACCTGGCAGGAGCCAGGGCAGGAGGAACCAGAATATGGTGCATGAAAAAAATCAATCAATTAATCAATCAAACCAAGAAACAAACAAACAAAAAACACATAAGGATCGGGAGAGAGGATTGAACAATTAAGATCACTTACTGCCCTTGCGAGGGGACTCAGGTTCAGTGTCTGGCACCCATATGGTCTTGGCGGCTCACAACTATCCATAAATCCAGTTCCAGGGGAACCTATGTAGTCTTCTGACTTCTGCAGACATGAGGCACCATGCAGTACCCATACATACATGCGACCAAAATAGTCATGCACATAAATAATCAAGCAAGAATGAGACAAAAGGAAATGTACTTCCTGGTGCCCTTTCCCACAGCCTGCCCTAGAGGCCCAAAGGCAATGGACTAAGCCATGCCCTTCTGTGGAAAAGGAATTCTCCCCCACCCTGCGAGCATGAGTGATGGGTGCTTCTCATATGCTTTGAGAGCTGTAAGGCGTTCTGCAATCCAAAAGCATGGACCTCACTCATTCCAGCCAGCCTAGAATCAAACCCAGGTCCCCTGGAAGAGAAGCCAGTGCTCTTAATCTCCCCAGCCCTGTGTGGCCCACTCTTTATCCCCTGGTATTCCTCCTGGCTATACAACATACATTCCTCCTCCTCACCACAGTTTCTGCCAGTGTTAACCAGTATACATGGCCCAAGACAAGGATGCAGAAAATCCTTAGAGTGACCGTCATGGCCTCAGTGTTACAGATACTTTTTCACAATGGTGTCTGGCTTCCTAAGCCCCAAATAGGACCTCTGTCCTCCCCATGTCTTCTCTTGGTTTGTGAACATAGGCACGGGCAGGCATTTCTTAATCCATTTTCTGTGCTCAGAGATCAAACTGCATGTTAGGAATTCATTTCAAAGGGCCTGGAGATGGCTCAACAGAACATACTGCAGAAAGGATTCCAGTTTGATATTTATTTATTTATTTATTTATTTATTAAGATTTATTTATTTTATTTATATGAGCACACTGTGGCCATCTTCATACACACCAGAAGAGGGCACTGGATCCCATTATAGATGGTTCGGAGCAACCATGTAATTGCTGGGATTTGAACTCAGGACCTCTGGAAGAACAATCACTGCTCTTAACTGCTGAGCCATCTCTCCAGCCCCTCCAGTTCAATTTCTTTTTTTTTTAAATATTTATTTATTATATGTAAGTACACTGTAGGTGTCAGATCTCTTTATGGATGGTTGTGAGCCACCATGTGGATGCTGGGATTTGAACTCATGACCTTTGGAAGAGCAGTCAGTGCTCTTACCCGCTGAGCCATCTCTCCAGCCCCTCCAGTTCAATTTCTAATGCTCACATCAGGCAACTCACAACTGCCTGTGACTGTAGTTCTAGAAGGCCTGACCCCTCTGGCCCTTACCGGCCCCTATACTCACGTGCATAAACCCACACACAGAAACACATATACACATAATTTGAAATATTCTTTAAATTAACTTCAAGGAAAAGTGAGCACATTTTACAGTACTCGACCTCGTTCTTGGCCACCCGCTCCCTTTCTAATCTCAGTGAAGCCATGCGGCCAGCTAGAACGGCCTGGAAAACTCAAATAGAGGCTCGACTAAATGACTGGTACAGCCAGGCTCCTCTGAGATCTTGAGTGCTTCATTCAGGAGGCCAAGCCAGCCGGCTGGGAGGTGGAAGCTTCTGCCAATCAAAGCCCTGTTTGTTCTGCATGATGGAGTTGTGTAGAACAAACAGCTCACCTGATTGATTCCTTTTGGAACGCAGTGACTGGAAATTCTGTTCCATGGCAGACGCAGTCTCAATCTCTAGTACTAACAATTAGGCGCTAGATCGTGTCCCCTGTCTTAGCCCACCCCATCCCGGCTGTCACTCAGGCGCTGTGCAACCCAAAGTTACCTAACCCTTGTTTGCAAGGCCTAAGTTCCTCCCCCAGCATAAAAAGGATCAGACCAGCAGCCGAGCCCAGAGGTTTTTCTCCTTTCCCTTGGTTCCTCCTTTCTTTGGACTTCCTGCCTCCTCCTGCCTACACCAGACCCCACCATCACCTCTGAAAGCCCGGGAACAGGCCGCTCCTTTTTTATTATTTTTTTCAATTTCTTTATTACTATATGTGAGTACACTGTAGCTGTCTTCAGACACTCCAGAAGAGGCCATCGGATCTCATTATAGATGGTTGTGAGCCACCATGTGGTTGCTGGGATTTGAACTCAGGACCTTCGGGAGAACAGTCAGTGCTCTTAACTGCTGAGCCATCTCCCATAGAGCCTTGTCTGAACATTGTATTTGAGACTGCAGATTGGTGGGAGACTCTGCCGTTCTCCTGTGACTGAGCTTGAGGATTCAGTGCAGAAGAACAACTAAGAGGGAGGTGTCAGGAAGACCACACATTGAATTAATGCTCCGTCTTACCTCCACTGCATGTGGACATTTGTGAGGGGTTGAATTTTGCAGATGAGGAAATGAGGCCAAGGGGCTCAAGTGACTGTTGAGTGCTGGCTTCCCAGAGGCAGAGTATGGACCAGGCTCCGATTGCTCTGCCGTGCCCTCTGCACCTGGGATACCCCCGGGAGTCACAGCACAGGGCCTGCTGAGATCTGCTTGCCCTCATCCCTGCAGTAATGGAGAAGTGCTACCTTTTGAACAGAAGGATTCATAGGATACTCATTTATGTTTGTTTGGGAGGTGATCTAAGTTCTCATCACTCTAGATTATTCTATGAGCCATCAAATCACACTCCCCCTGCCCTTACAAGATGCATGGCTGCCTGTGGTGGCACTCACCTGTGATCCAATTATTGCTCAGGAGACAGAATCAGAAGGATCTTGAGTTGAGGACAACCTTAGCTCCAGGAGACCCTGTCTCAATCAATCAATCAATCATCAATCAATCAATCAATCGGAGGTGCATGCTCTCCATTTCCTTCTTTAGTAGTCATTACACCTCATCATGTGCCAGTCACTTGCGTTCTGAGTGTGTCTTATCGTATGTCAATCACTTGTACTATTCTGAGAAGATGCACACATATCTTTTCCTATTTAATCCCCGTATCTATGTGAAGAAACACCACAACCAAAGCAAGTGGGGAAGGGAAGGGTTTATTTGGCTTATGCTTCCAAATCACTGCTTATTATTGAAGGAATCAGGACAGGAACACTAACAGGGCAGGAACCTGGATGCAGGAACTGACGTAGAGATCATGCATTGGTGCTGGGAACCGGCTTGCTCCACATAGCGTGCTCAGCTTGCTTTTTATATAGCATCCAATACTACCAGCCCAGGGATGGCTCCACCCACTCTTGGCTGGACCCTCCCCCATCAATGTCCAAAAGGCTTGCCCACAACCAGATCTTACAGAGGCATTTTCTCAATTGACTCTTTCTCCTCTCTGATGACTGTAGCCTGTGTCAACTTGACATAAAAACCAGCCACCATGCCCTGTTATAATCCTGTAAAACAGGTATCACTACCCCCATATTGCAGATTAGAGAGTGGGATCTTAAGCAGTTAGACAAATTCCCCAGGGTCCCAGATCCATCATGTGAGCCCAAAGCCTTTCCTGCTGGCCGCTGTGTAACGGAGCAGCCAACAACCTCCCTCCTAGAATATCCTGACAAGCAGTCACCACAGGTGTCCATTGTCTCTGTTTTTCAAGAGCAAGACCTGTCCCAGAGCCCCACCTGGAGCGTTCCCACCAAGAGCCCGTGGTGTGCTGCAGGTACAACCCAGTCTTCAGGCATGTAGTCAGCTGCTGCGAAGCCTCCGTAAGTATCCACTCCCCATACCTTAGCAACGACATGTTTGTGAGGCAGCCTGGCCTCTCCATCTTCCCATTAAAGCCAAGCGGTGTATTCTGTTCCTAGAAATCAGTGGTGGGGTGGACATTCAGTTCTGCCCTGTTAATGACTCTGTATTGTTTGGACAATCTTTGCTTAGAGTCAAGTGGAAGGGTTCCCCCAGTGTCTCCCAGTATGAGCTATTTGTAAGGAACATCCATTCTGAGAGTATTATATCCTTGTGATTACCTTGTATGTTGTAAAGCAAAATAGGTCCCATTAACTGGTTGAAACACTACTCCACTGTCTGCTCTCAAGAGGACCTTGAGAACAGGCTAAGAAACCCTCCCTGGAGTGGGGACTGACTTCAGCCACCAAGACAGAGGATATTGGACTCCCTAGAGGAGAACCCTCATTCAAAGGCTGCTCAAGGGTTGAGCCTGGAAGAAAGGAATCAGCTGAGTGGAGGGAGACCGTAGGACTGGAACTGTAGATGGCACAGGAAATGGCTCACTGTCACAGCTTTGAATAAAATATCCAATGTAACGTCTAGGTCCAAGGGTTTATTTTAGTTCATGTTCCGAATTACGGTCTACTTGTTGCCACCAGGAAGTCAACAGGGCCGAAGCTACAGACAACTAGTCACACTGCATCTACAGTCCAGAAGCACCAACTGAGGTCACACTGCATCCTACAGCCCAGAAGTGTGAGCTCAGGTCACACTGCATCCACAGCCCAGAAGTGTGAGCTCAGGTCACACTGCATCCATTGTCCAGAAGCATGACCCTAGGTCACACTGCATCCTACAGCCCAGAAGTGTGAACTTAGCTCTTCATTCATTCTAGGACTAGTGCAAGGACCTGTGCCTCCCACACTCAGGAGGGGTCTTCCTGCCTCAGTTCACCCAAGCTTAAGAAAATCCCTGCTGAGCATGCCCGAAGGTCAGCCTGATCTAGAGAAGCCCCCGCTAAGATGCCCCCTCCCTAATGAGTTTAGATTTTTGTCAAGTTGATGCTTAACACTCTCATACCCACCAACACCTTGATTCTGGACTTTGAACCTCCAGACTGTGAAACAAAACATTTCTGTTGTTTAAGAGATCTGGTCATGACAATTTCCTATGGCTCTGCTAGCCAATGAATACATTCAAGGAAGCCATCTTGTGTGTTACAGACAGTTTCTAGGTAAACTTTTATTTTTAAGATTTATTTATTTTCATTTAATGCATTTGGATGTTTGGCTTGCCTGTGTGCATGTATACCATGTTATTGTGCTGTCTGCGGAGGCCACACGAGGGCGCTGAATCCCACAGAACTGGAGTTACAGATGGTTATGAGCTGCCATGTGGGTGCTTGGGACTGGATCCCTGGTCCTCAGAGCCATCTCTCTGGCTGTCCTAAGCTGTCATCTTTAATATTTATGTTACCAGACTTGTAAAAGCAAATTTCCTTAGATTCAATAGTCATTATCCCTAAGCCATCTTTCTTTCAACTTTGTACAGGTGGTGAAAGTTTGGGACTGTGAAACGGGAAGGCAGGTGTCGGAATTTATCGGCACTCATGGCAGTGCTGGCGTCACCTGTCTGACCTTTGACTCCAGCGGAAGAAGGTGTGCCTTTCTCTCATACCATGAACCTTTCAAGAGGGTGACCTGAGTCATGTCATCCTAGTGGGACGATCTGTTTCCTAGGCTTGTGACTGGGGGAAGAGATGGCTGTCTGAAAATATGGAGCTACAACAACGGACACTGTCTGCACACCCTTCAGCACGGCAAGTGAGGCGGGGACACCAACGAGTGGTCCCCATAAAGTGCAGATACACAACTGAGCATTTATCATAAATGGGAAATGAATCAGGATGCTGCCTCACAGGCGCATAGCATCTCCCTGCTTCCTTTCTCTCTATTTCATGATATTTAATGTTTCTGGACTTAACATTTCATGGGGATACAACCACACAAATTAAATGCGAGTCTCTTATTATAAATTTCCTCACCTAGGGCTGGAGAGATGGCTCCGCAGTTAAGAACACTGAGGACCTGGGTTCAAATCCCAGCACCCACATGGGCAGCTCACGACTGTAACTCTAAGGTCTGACAGCCTCAAGCAGACATACATGCAGGCAAACACCACTGCACATAAAATAAAGACAAATAATATTTATATATAAACACACACACACACACACACACACATTCTCACCTACCCACTCATTCATTTGCTATGTGTGCTCTTTGGAGAAAAAAAAATTCCCTGATTCTGGTCTGTAAATTGCCAACAGAGCATATTAGAAGCATATTCTTCAACTCTTAAAACAAAATAAATAATGTCAAGGTGAAAGAAACATGAAGTTAAATTCATGAGCCTCATCCCCGAACCTGCTTTGACCATCTGTCCATTCACTCACCCTGTGTCCCATGCTCCTGGGTCCTATCAGAGAAGCCACGCCTCTTCCTGTAGCTGATCAAGGGTGGAATCAGACAGGAAAGGTGGCCACAAATGAAGGGTGCTTTTGGCCCCGGGGAACTAAAAATAGAAGACGAAGAAGTCTGTTCCACTACATTAGGACAACCCATGAGAGCTGAAGAGTTAGTAAAGAGATTGCTTAACATCAGATGATAATGTATTCCTAGATGAAAATCAAAGTGAAGTCTGTGACTGTACCTACATGGAGGTGAACCGAAATAGGTGAGTTCCGTTGAGCCTGGGACTGTGTTAATCAGCTTTCAGTCACTCTAGGGGGTGGGAAGGGGTGGGGGAGTGCCTCAGAGCAACAAGGGAGGGGAAGCATATTTTGGCTCATGGTTTCTGAGGTCTCAGCCTGTGGCAAAGTGAGGACATCATGGTAGAGGGGCAATGGCAGAGGAGAGAAAATCAGGTCACGAGGAAAAGAGAGAGAGACCCAAACGCCGAGGACTGGACCCAGCTTTCAAAGGCATGCACATTCTTGGTGGCCCACGTCCTCCGACCAAGGCCCGTATTTTTTCCCCTCTTTTAAAGATTTACTTATTTATTCTCTGTATGTATGTCTGCCTACATGAGTTTACATGTGTGCAGGAGTCCAGGAGGTCAGAGAGTATAAGATACCCTGGCACTGGAGTTACAGTCGGGATCCAGCTGATAAGGGTGCTGGATAGCCAAAAACCGAATCCTCTGCAAGAACAGTCAGTGCTCTTAACTGCTGAGCCCCTAGACCCTAGCTCTTAGCAGCACAGTCAGCTGTGGATCCATCAGCCAGCTCACCCATAGGAGAAGTTAGGACCCTTCAATCCACCCGACACCAGACGGAAACTAAAGCTTCAGCATCTTAACTGTTTGGCGGTCTGATGGTCATAATGACAGTGAAGGGAATTTTCCAACATGAAATGTGTTGAAATATTTTGAGGGATCCTGGATGCTTCCTGGAGATAATTTAGGCAACTAGGCTCTGCCAGAGTGATGGAAATCTCTGCACATTGGGATAACTGTTTAGAAAGCCATCTCCCCACCGAGTGATTCATTAACTAAAAACAAAATAACAAAAACAAAACTTCAGCAGGGCTGGCGCGTGGGCCCAGCAGTGAGGAAACACTGGGACTCAGGTTCAGTTCCCAGCACCACATAGTGCTCACGGCGATCTGTAACTTCAGATCCAGGGATCTGACACCCTCTCCTGGACTCCTCAGGCACCAGGCAAACAGTCCATATTCATCATCATCATCATAACAACAATAACAACAACAATAATTTTAAAATGTCAAAGTAACAAATCACAGAGTGGAGCAAATAACTTCAACCACCATAAATCCAAGAGCAAAAATACAGGAACTCCTCCCTCAAGAGTCTGTAAGAGAGTGAAGCAATCCTTAGGCTATTTCTGTGAGTAGCCTTGCCTGGGTAGCTCAGACATGCTCTGAAGATCAAGTAAATCCCCCAGTCCACTCTCCTCCACCCACCTCCCCACCCCTGCCCTCCCCCTGCTTGCCCCAAGGTAGGTGCTCACAGAAGATCTGTAGACCTCAGAAATGATGGGGTGGCCTGTTTCCGGATCCAGATGCTTTAAAGACTGACCCTGATTTGTCAAATGGCATTTCCCGTCGTCCTCCATAAGCATTAGAAAGGCTTTTCATTTATCCTGTGGACGAGGCAGGGTTAAACCGCAACGTTAATAACAAACGGAAGCTGACGTGTTAAAAATGCATCACTTTGTTGTTGTCTCAGGTGCGTCATAGCTGTTGGATGGGACCGAAGAATAAATGTATATTTTGTAAGTGCAGTGTAACAAACGAAGCCATTTCAGAACCCCTCCTCTCCAGCTGCCTCTCCTCGGTCGGTCTCATTGTTTAGATGTATTTGTGTTGTTTTTTTTAATTGTGCGGAGGTGCGGGGGGGGGGGGGCGGGAGGGGATATGCATGTGAGTGCAGATGTCCACCGCATTTCTTCTGAAAGATTGTCCTCTCAGTGTCTTCTCAAAGTTCCCCTTGAGAAGATGTACCGCTAAGAGAGCAGCCGCGGCCTGTGGGTTTCTGGGAGCCTGAGGTGGTGCCTGCCCGGGTGCAGGTCTTGAGTTCTATTAATGACTCACACTTTGCTGCTTCCCCACCCACAGCTCCTACTCGGCCCCTCCTGCTCCTGCCCAGCCTACATGCAAAGACACAAGTTCCGAGGGGAACCGCGGGGGGTGGGGTGGGGGTGGGACTGGAAGTCTTTTCTTTCTTCCTTGCTCCGGGCCTAGAGTGTCTCCAATCAGAAAGAGGAAATAAAAGCCACCCATAAACATCTCTGCAGACAAGAAATCCCTCTTTATGGAGGGGATTAGGAGACAGAAGTTTAAAGTACCGCCCCCAAAACTAAGTTTTAAATCTACCTGTGACATTTTATCACCCCGCTTGCTCTGCTGGGTGGGCCTGGATTTCCAAACGTCTTTAAACTCTGTCCGTTCTTCTCCTTACTCGTTTCAAAGTTCACTATATTTCATAGCCTGAGCCTTGCATCCTGAGTGTGATTTGAGGGATGACTACCTGGGAAATTTCAGCATTGAATCTGTCCTTTGGTATTACAGCCTCGCAGGCTGATGGCGTCGGTTTAGCCCATGAAACAGCTCTGGGTCTTATTACGAAGGCAAAGCTATGCGGTGGATCCAAGAGAAGTTTGTCAGATGACATATGATTTGCTGAAATGCAATCACCCAGACGTCAGGAGAGGATTGCTTTTTATTCCTACTGCCACTTGGGGAATTCGCTTTGACATTTCAAAAATCTACATCGGTGGTGGGGTGAGGGGTAGGGTTATGAAATGTGCCAACACCTTCTCTCTGACGTCGCGAATGTGTTGGCAGCTCATTTTATGGTTTGCACAATGGGTCCTGTTTGGCTTTGTATACAGGACATACCTCGTGATTTCCATCATTTCCGGAAGCCTCAGCCCCACTGGCAGGATGACCTGGTGAGCCCCGGCCTCCCGTCTGGCCCACCGTAGCACACAGTGACGATCTCCTTCAGTCAAAAGGCTCCCCTGCATTTTCTGAGCCTGCCACGCATGCTCCGTTTCCCTGAAGCCTCTGTTATGGATGGCCAGACTGCTGCCTGAGTAGAACAGGGTCTAGGCAGCTGCCTTCTCTCTGAAGAGGTGACGGCTCCATGTTCAAGTTGAGGTGTGAGGTCAGTGGGGGCAGAGTTCAAGTTGTGCTCCTTGAGTCCCGGCTGGAGAGTGCCCAAGGGCAGGAAGCTCAAGGTGAGGAGGGCGTGGTTGGTGAGCCAAAATGTATTTGTGATGTCATAACATTCCTGACTCTCTGTGGCTTGTTAGAGAGGCCCAATGCTTGTTAGGGATCAGAACGTCCCCAGCTCCCTACAGTTTCCCAGGGATGAATGATTTCCTTCAAACTGTTTACACGCCAAGGCATTAAGACAAAAGTACAGAAAATAAGGCCACCCCGCCCAGCCGGTCGCCATAGTTCCAGTTATTATGTGCCCTACAAATATTCCAGAAGGCACTCGTCACTAGAATCCAAAACCATTGTCTTAGGCCTGCCATTGCCGCCCTAAAACACCACAACCAAAGAAACTTAGTGGGAAGGAAGGGGTTTATTCGAATAGTCCCCGCTTCCACTTCACAGTTCATCACCAAAGGAAATCAAGACTCCCATCTCAAAGCAGGAGCCTGGAGGAGCTGATGCAGAAGTCGTGGAGGTTTGCTGCTTACTGGCCTGCTCCTCATGGCTTGCTCAGCCTGCTTTCTCATAGAACCCAGGATCATCAGCCCAAGAACAGCCCCAGGCACAATGGACTGGGCCCTCCTAGATCAATCAATCACTAATTAAGAAAATGCCTTACCCAGGTCAGCCAGTGTTACACAGAGAAACCCTGTCTCAAAAAAGACCAAATAAATAAATAAATAAATAAATAAATAAAAATTAAAAAAAATTATAATGCCTTACAGGCTTGCCTACAGCCTGATCTTTTAGAAGCATTTTTATTAACTGAGGGTTCCTCTCCTCTGATTACTCCAGTTTGTATCAAGTTGATATAAAATTAACCAGTAGCCAGTCCTCATCTGACCTCCTCTGTGGTCTGGAAGACCTTGTCCAGTGCCCATTTTATAATAATTACCCAGTAATCTGTTCTCATTCATTCAGCACCTACTAAGTGCCTCTTTGGACCAAATATGTGTTGTTTATGGAATTCCAATAACAATAAGCAAGCTCTGACACGGCCTGGCTTTCTTCAGAGTTTGCAGTTTCGTAAAGCAGCAAGGGAAATGACAAAGTTATATACAAGGTTTCCCCAGGGAGTCACAGCCTTTGGCTATCACACTTAGATCAGCGCATATACATTAAGTATTCCAGCACGCACGCATATACACATGCACTTAGTAGGCAGGCAGAGAAGAGACAAATGGATTCTTGAGAAGCTCACAGACAGGTGAAGAGATAAGCATCGGAGGAAACAGGAAGTATGAAACTAACAAACGAAGATAATCAACCACGAAGGGAGAACCGACAGCTTTGTTGTAGCAGAGTCCAAAGATCACTAGAGATTTTTTAGGAAGGGAAAGGATAATCTTCGCGCAGAACAGGAGCAGATGCTTGAGCACAGTGCGGAGGCACAGGAGCCTGTTGTCTGGAAGGACTGTGGAGAGTCTGATTGGCTAGCATATTAGAAGTAGGAGGAGCCGGGCAGTGGTGGCGCATGCCTTTAATTCCAGCACTTGGGAGGCAGAGGCAGGCAGATTTCTGAGTTCGAGGCCAGCCTGGTCTACAGAGTGGGTTCCAGGACAGCCAGGGCTACACAGAGAAACCCTGTCTTGAAAAACCAAAAAAAATTAAAAAAAAAAAAAAAAGTAGGAGGGAGGATATGCTAATGAGTTGTAACAGAGCTTAAACTATAGAATTCACTGTCCCCTGGTTCCAGGTCCTGTGGTAAGGTTCTGGTGAGGACTCCCTTTCTGGCCTACAGATAGAAAGCTAGCCACTGTCAACATTTCTAAAGCCGTGTGACCTTTAACACAGTTCCTCGGTAATTTTGTTACTGTTATGAATCATAATTTAAATATCTGAAGTGTAACCCTGTGAGTCATTTGATACCCACCCCCATAAGGGTCACGACCCACAGGATGAGAATCACTGGGTTGGATTTTGACATGTGAATTTTGGGGACTCAAACATGCAGACCAAGAATGGGAAAGAAAACATTCTATCTGGCAGGAGAGGATTATGGGAAGGAGATATCCATCAGTCCGTGCTTTTCCAATAGTCTCGCAATATAATGCAAGAGCAGACAGACACTCTGTCAATTCAAGCCAAGTCCTCAAGGGATGCTCTGTGGCAAACACATGAGGACAAGGTTAGGCTATTTTAATTTGGCAAGGAGAGAGAGAGAAGAGATCGTCATTACATAGTAAGTACCCACATGAGAAATATAAAATGCCCATAGCCAGGGGCCGCTGCAGTCCTCTGAGGCTCAGGTCTCCACACATCATCGGGTTCTTGTCTCCAGCAGAGGCACCTGGGCAAAGCGCCTCCTTTTGAGAGGAGTGCATAGCTTCAATTCCCATCCACAGTTGTGCCTCAGTGGAGGGCGAGTGGGTTCACTCTACTCGCCTATGCGGGTTTCTGGCTGGTGGGAACCGGTCGAGGCTAGGCTCGGTTCTTTCTCTCAAATACGAGCTTCATTCAAAATAAACTTCTAGATTCCTTGGCTCTACTCTGATTGGATCGTAACTAACACAACCCAATTATTTTAATCTCCATTATGCCGTGTGGCTGGTTATCTGTACCCGGGTACCAAGTGTCTACCTCTCTGGATCTTCCCTGGTCTGGCTCTCTCCCAGAATTCCTTTGGTTTCCGGATGTTCCACCTTCCATTTCCTTCCATAGGCCATAGGCTTTTTAATTGACAGGCGATGCAGCCATACAATACATAGACATTCTTTCTCCAGACACCTCCTTAGACCGTAGCTTAGGTCCCTGCTGCCTACATGTGGCATGAGCGAGAAAAGCTTATTAGTAACCTGCTTGCTGGCAGGATGGCAAAGCGAGGAAGGACATAATGGTTCCCTTAGAAAGCTAGCCTCGAGAGGTGATAACCAAACAGGGAATGTTGCAACACAGAAATCGCCATACAGAGAGGTTCTCAGATGAAGAGGTAGAGGTCCCAGAGAACCCCTCTGCATCTGCTCTTAGGGATCAAATTATCCCCAAATTTGGGACTTATCCTAATTTGGGATCATCCCTTAATGTGCATCCCTACGTGTATCTTCCACCCACCGCCAAGCCTTCTCCCCCAGCTCAGCCCAGGCAGCACCCCCTCAATGTCTCATCCAACTGGAAGTTCTCAGACCGTCCCCAGCCTCCACGTCCTCTGGTGGCCCGTGACCCACAGACTTGGGCTCTGGTTTCTCAGCTCTGTCTTTCTTTCTTAGAACCAGGGACACAAGGAGGACATTCTCTGTGTGGTTCAGTGCCCACCTTTTCTTCTGGCCACGTCCAGTTACGATGGAGAGATAATAGTTTGGAATGTCATCTCAGGCCACATGTACTGCAAGCTGAACACCCCCAGGCCCATCGATGGCCAGGACCATAGAGAAGGTAGGTAAGGGGCAGGTTCACAACCTCTGTACACAGAATGTGTTATAGGAGTCTCCATTCTGGACCATGACCTGTTTGGGAGGGACTGGCCTTGTGTCTTGTCTGTTGTTCCCTCCTTCCAGTCTCTGCCATGTGTTATGTCTGTCCTTGTCCCTGCCCCCTGCCCCCTAGGCTGGGCAAGAGCTCACCCAAAAGCCCATCCCCCATGGTCCATCCCCCATGTCTGGGCATCTATTCCCAGAAGTCTATCTCAGTATCTTTTTTGTTTTTTAAGATTTATTTATTTATTATATCTAAGTACACTGTAGCTATCTTCAGACATACCAGAAGAGGGCATCAGATCTCATTACAGATGGTTGTGAGCCGCCGTGTGGTTGCTGGGATTTGAACTCAGGACCTTCAGAAGAGCAGTCATTGCTCTTAACCGCTGAGCAATCTCACCAGCCCGTTTCTCAGTATCTTTGAGGTCATTATGCTCCCAATCTGAAGGATGTTCCCACTGAGACCCCCGGCTATGCTGGAACCCCTTAACTCTCCCACTTTTTCTCTCTATCACCATCCACTTGCCACACACATCTTACACCCAGCTCCTAAGCCTTCTCCCCCAGCAACCCCTCAATGTCTCATCCGATTGGAAGTTCTCTGTACCCCATCCTCCACCTCCTCTGGTGATCCACAGATCTCCAACCGAAAGAATAGAAAATACAGCCTAACTCCAGCCTTCTAAGGAGCCCCAAACACTTCACATTCCAGAGCCCACCCTTTGTTCAGAGCTAGGCAAAAGGTTCTTGAATAGGTGATCCTGGCCCGGTAAGGAAATGAGCTAAGCTTATCTTGCTTCTTTAAACTGCTTACGCCATTACCTATCCAGGAGTTCACACAGCTATAGACTCCAAGAAAATAGGAAACTAATTGGTCCACTAAGCTCGGGCTCCGATAATTTAAACTGATTGGCCTAAAAACTATGGAGTGGTACAAATTGATTGGTTCACATTTCACGGGCTCTCCATGCTAAGAAATGATTGGTTTGTGATTCGAGGGCTTTGTTGTAAACTTATAAAAGCTGTCGCAATTCGGCACTCAGGGTCCACAGTCCTCTACTCCTGCGCGGTGTACGGCTCTGGAATCCAGAATTCTGGAATAAAAGAAATCCTCATGTTATTGCATCGAGACCGTTTCTCGAGAGTGATTTCGGTGTTGCCTTCCGAGGTGTGGAGTGCTGGGGAGCCCTGGGTTTTTGGGGGTCTTACACAACCTCAATCCATCCTCACTACTTGAGTAGTCAATTGCAAAACTTCACCCCCACAACTGGCTTCATTTCTTCAGGGTCCTCTCTGCTAACGATCATGGTTTCATTCCTTTTTTTTTTGTCATCAAAACAATAATTGGGTGCCCAGCCCCATGCCTCGTCCAGTGCTAAGTAGACCGTGCACGGCGAACAAGGCCCAAGTTGAAATGTCTTCAGGTTTTACTGCCAGAAACGCAGGGCTGGGAAACTGGCTATAGCCTGTTGCCAAACAGGCTTCCTCCCTTCCCCCACTCACCTGGACAGGCCAAGCCCATGCTTCCCAAGCAGCAGCTGTCTGCTTTGGAGCCACAGGAAAGGAGCTAATACAGAACATAGGTTGTTTGGGCATTGAATTAGTAAGGTCTTTCATCTCCTGAGGCCCAAGCCACAAATCCTTAGCAAACCAGGAGAGGAGAGAGAAGATTAGATCCCTTGCTTTAGGCGTTTAAAAACAAAACACAAAAACTCTCAATCATTTAGTCAGAAAATACTTCAGGGTTTCCTTTCCTGTCAGCTTCTGATCCCCATTTCTCCTCTTGTTTAAAAAAATAGTATTCTCCGAAGCTACCTCTGAGAATAGCGAACTGTTTCTTTGTTTGTTGTTTTTAATCTTTTGGGAGGAAAGAGATGGCATTGGGTGCATTCCTGGAAGTTTAGTTTCTTTGCCATTAAAATGAAATTAAAGTCAAGGGCTTAGGATGTGAGGCTTCAGGAAGCAATTCTGATGCAAAACCCAGTTTGATTGCAGAAACATTACAGCTCCTTACTGAAGATGGTAAGCAGTCTCTTTTTGAGAATCCCTTTTGTTAAAGAAATACAAATCCTGCAGGGCAGTGGTGGCACACGCCTGTAATCCCAGCACTCTGGGAGGCAGAGGCAGGCGGATTTCTGAGTTTGAGGCCAGCCTGGTCTACAGAATGAGCTCCAGGACAGACAGGACTATACAGGAAAAAAAAAAAAAGAAAAAGAAAAAAAAGAAATACAAATCCAGTCATCACCACAGTAACACTTCCATAAGGCAGAATTTTCAGACACAGGTACACGTACAGGCACACGCGCACGCGCGCGCGGACACACACACACACACACATGCACTTGGCGTCTCCCATGCACACACACAAAAGTGCACAGAGGTGTGCATACCTTTCCTTGAAAGAGCAGCCTGGCTGATTCTTGACAGTCACAGTGAAGCCCAGTGGCCTTTTTCACCTGGGTGTGGTAAAGAGGGTGTTATCTCCCACGGAGAACACAATTCTCTTGTTTGGGGGGGGGGGGAAGGGCTTGCAAAACGGGATGGAGTGAAGTCTTTAGTCTGCTGACTCACTATCAGCTCCATTCTTCAGCCTAAAGGGCATGTTAATTCCGCATCTAAAAGACTTTGATTGTGAGAGAATCCAGGGGATGCCAACCCGGCCAAAGTTTAAGAAAGTCGACCCATCTGAGACAGAGGAAGTTTATATAGGAGAGCAATCAGCCCCCAGTCGACTGCTTACACTGACCCTGAGAGCTATGGTGTCTGCCTGCTTACATCAACAGGAACCTGACACAAGAATTAAACAGGTCCTTAACAGCTGCCGTGGGCTGAGCAACTTTCAGAGAGGCGCTTTGGGGTCGTCAATCCCTTCAGCCTTCACAGCGAGGTTATATAGGAGTCCCATCTGGTCTCCACTGTGAAGAAGAAGGTCATCTCTACTTGATAGATGGTCATAGCTGAGGTCTTGTAAGGGGGTGCACTCCTGAACCCCACATGGGTAAGAAAGAGGCTGGCACACCATTGTGCCTCTGTAGCCATCCCTGCGATAAACATCAGCAGACAGACAGAGAGGTCACATTTATGACCTCTCAAAGACCCACCCACTTCCTAATACTCTTATGTTGAATATCGGGGTGTAAGCATTCATTTATATGTAGCTGCCCACTTCCTCTCTGAAGCCCCCACCCAGGCTGGCTCAGGGAGGGTCAAGGAAGGATTGTGCTTTGCCCAGGTTCCCATCCCACAATATTCTTTATGGCTCTTGAGTTTCATTTACTAAGAGGCACCAGGGGATTAGGGATAGAGTCCCACACACTGGCAAATGAGGGAACTTAGGGATGTAGAGCTGGGCTGATTTATTTGGGAATTGCCAGTGTCCATCGAGTCCTGGTTTGATAGCTGCCTCCTCTACAGTGTCTTCTCTGCCTAGGCCATCTCCCGAGAGTCAGTGCAAACGCAGCCTGTGTGTGATACCACCCCTGGCTCTGTCCCCTCCGGAACACACCAGCAGCATTTGGTCGGTTGCTTGGGAGTTTTCGTTAGCTTAGTTTGGGTCTTATGCTTGACTTGTGGCCTTATCCATAAGATAAGTGTGTTATCCATATGGATAAGTTATCTATAAGACCAGGGTTGCCCTGCTAATTAAGGTCAAAGTCTACCATTGTCTGGGTTGCCTTCTGAGCTCTGTGCTAAATGGCAGACTTCTTTTACCGATTGGGCTTCTCCTCCTCTGACTTTGGGAGATCGAACAGTCCCCCATCCCCCATCCCCCCCCACATACCTCTACCTTCAGATTGTCACATAGCCTTGGTTAAGATTATAGATTCGACGTTCTCCAGATAAGAGCCCTTTCACCTAGCTCCAGAGACTCCCAACATGCCTTCCCATCTAAAGAGGTATCTCAATACTTTAACCTTCAACCAATGAACTTTACACACCCTGGAAGTTCCTACCCCCTTCCCCCAAACTATATAACCCTTGAATCACCCCAAGTAAAGTTGATGTGTCTCCCCGAAGCTTGTCCAAGTCTGTTGTCACTGCCATGCACACTCACAGGGCTTCTGAACACCCCACCCCTGACATCCCACCCCACCCCACCCCAGACATCCCACCCACCCCCAGTCCGTCATCTCTGCTCCATTTGCCCTCTTGAACCAATATTGGCTAACGAATCCTGGGGGTGGGTGGCATAAAGAGTCAAAGACATGCTTGGATGTAAATGAAAAATAAGCAAGATAGGTCTGGAACAAATCTTCCCACTTGCTTAAATGTGAATCTCCCCTTCCTGCAGCAGCCTCCCTCTGCATGGGTGAAGGTGTGTGCTTAATTAAAGGTTAAATAAAACTTGCTCAGCCAGGAGCACTTTGGGGGAAGCATCTGCGCTTCCTGGCTATAATGCCCACGCTGACCGCACGGCTTGGCGGTTTGTTTCTGCTCCCTGGGTTTCTGAGATCTCTCAGCCTCTCTCTGTAGCTCAGGCCACATCCCAGTTCCTTGTCTCTCTCCAGATCCCAGGGTTGGGGGCGGGGTTCAGAGTGCCCATAGGCTGCTGGAGCCTTCATCCTTCTATCCCTGGCTGGGTTCGTAGTCAAGGAGACCACTTTTCTCTGTTGGCTTTCCAAATGCTGCTGGGGCAGCTACATGTCTGTGAGAGAGCTGAATGTGTGTTGGAGAAAGAGAGGGAGAGTGAGCAGGTGAGAAAAAGAAGGACAGAGGCGCACACGTGTGCACCTGCGGCAGGAGGCGGGGACAACGAGAGAAGCACGCATGAGCATGCGCAGAGGTGGGGCGACCGAGAAAGAGACAGAGAGGCAGGGAGACAGAGACAGGGCGCTGTGATGGGATGGGTCCAGACTGGGAGATGGTGAAAATAAGCTGGCAGGCCTGCCTTCTATTATAGGGCCAGATAGAAGTGTCTCCCAGCTTGCCTTTCTAAAGACACGGCTGACGACGTTGGATTCTGCATCTGCTTCCCTCATCAGCAATGGTCCTGGAGGTGAGGCCTCTTACTTCTGGGATAGGGTCATCTCAGACTCTGGTTAGGTGAGAAAGCCCCCACCCGACCCCAAGTGGCAAAATCTATCTCTGCCATTTCATAGCCAGCCTTATAGATCCCAGGCTACCCCAATCCGCTCCAACTGCAGCCTACAGGAGGGTGGGCATGTAACCAGGATGTCAGCCCATCTTCCTCCAAATCATGTCTCTCAGCCGTGCTGCTCCTACAGCCTGCTGGGCCCCAGGCCACCTTCAGGGGAGATTGACCTCAGGTATCCCAAAGAGACGGTGAGGCCCACAGTGACACTATTAAGCTGGGCCTAACAGAAAAGCCCAAGTCAAGGGAAATGACGTAGGCAGCCACAGGTAGCCTCACAGAGGAACCAAAGGAGAAAGGTCAAAGGGTCACATAGTGAAGAGCTGGCAGGATGCTGAGGTCGGTGGTCAGAGCTGGGAACTCCTCTGGAGAAGGAAGTGAGGGCTTAGCAGGGGCCATTAACAATCTAGCTGACACTAACCAGGAATGTGACCTCCAAGCTTCGACTATAACAAATGGGCCCAAATCCAGCCCCCGGATGGTCTAGGAGTTTTAGTAAAATCACAAAGGCAGTGGTAGCTGGCAAGGCTGAAAAAAAAAAATATATATATATATATATATATATATCCCCAGGGTATTTGGTTGTTTGTCACGGGGGGGGGGGGGGGAGAATGGGGGGAATGGGGTCACCTCCTCCTTGTCTCAGCCCCATGCTGCAGGTCTCTTGCCATCAGGTGCCGTCAGGGGCTGGGGAGCTCAGCTGTCTCTGACTCCTTGGGGACCTATTCTCATTCTGTTTTACACCCCGTCCCCCAAAGAAGAGCAGGGTTCTGCGGCTCTCCCAAGATCTGCTTGGGGTTCCCCACTTCACAAAGGCTTGCTGGTGAACCCACATGTAAACCACAGACAAGAATTGAGGCCACTAGGCCGGGCACACACACACACACGCGCGCGCGCGCACATAACTGGAAGACATTAATTCTCAGCATGGCACATGTTGTACAGTTGGCACCCTCCTCTCCCAAGGTCACTCTCGATAGTGGAGGAGAACCCACCAAGTCACCATGGTCAAAACCACAGGAGTAGGTCCACCCTGCACATTGGGTGGCTGGGCTCCGCCCACTCCTTACCATCTCCCTCTTACCCAGGTTCTGTCCGTTTCTGGAGGCTCTTTAGTGGGTGTGGCCTCATTGCAGACTTCACCCCGGTAAGTTGGGGGAACAATCAGGCAACCTTCTGGCTGTGGGTTTGCTTTACTGTTGCTATTGCTTGTTTGCTGTCTGACCCTAGCCTAGGCACCAGGACGCTCTGCCGGGTTCGATTCTTTGCTTTGATATCTTCCTGACATTTCTAAGTGGCTGAGGTTGAGTTGTTGTTTTTGTTTGTTTGTTTTGCTTTGTTTTGTTTTTTGAGACAGGATTTCTCTGTGTAGCCCTGGCTGTCCTGGAACTCGCTCTGTAGACCAGGCTGGCCTCGAACCCAAGACCGACCTACATCTGCTTCACGAGTACTAGGACTGAAGGCACGCGCCGCCACCAGAGTTACCTTCTTATGATCTTTGCCTTTGATATTTCTCAGTCCAGAGAAAAAGCCCAGGTGAGCAGCATCGTGGTGACAACAGGAGACACTCTTGTCTATCTGGCGGACCAGCACGGCTTTATCCATGTCTACGACGTCCAGGAGTATGGCCTCCGGGGAACAGAGCTGCGGGCCCCCAAAGGTACGCAATGAATTTCTTCTTGTTAAACCCTAGATAAGATTGCTTTAGATCCTGTGAGATGTTCTTATGGGAAAATTAAATTGTCCCAGGTAAAGGGATTACTCTTAAAGCTCTTGGAAAGTAGAATCTCAGAAACTTAAGTCTCCTGAAAACGTTTGATGTCAGCAAAGATGCAGGAGCGGGGCATCTGTCAGCACCAAAGGGGAGTTGATCGCTTGCTGGCGATTGAGGGGCACATTGACAACCTGTGTCGAATGATGCAAGTGGCATTTCTACTTGTAGTGATTTGGCGAAGGAAGTGACGAAGGTGCACAGAGATTCACTTGCAAGACTGTGCAACAACAGGTTATTTATCAGAGAGAGAGACTACATAAGGACTGGAGGTTGTACTTCTAGCACTCATAAAAAAAACCAGGTGCAACACACACACACACACACACACACACACACACACACACACACACACACACACGTCCTGTGTCTCCTAAGAGATGATTGGTGGCCATGATGAACACGCCCCGCCCCCACCCCAGGCAAGCTGGCTAGCTAGATTAGAGTCATCAGTGAACGCCAAGTTCAGCTAGAGACCCCGCCTCAGTAAATTAAGTGAAGAGCAAAGGAAGCAACACAGACGCCACCAACCTCTGCTCTTTACATCTGCACGCCTGTCCCACGCACTCGCAAACATGCCAGCACGCTGTGTACACAGACACATCAAATAAAACCACTGAGGGAAGTCGTCGTGTAAGCATGTTACATTGGTCCTGTTTCATACACTTTCAGAACTGGCATGGGGAAGCCGAGGGTCTTGCACATAGTAGGTGCTTGGTGCTCACTTAGGGAACTAAAGCAGGAAGAACACCACCACCACCACTGGGCACGCGACCTTACTGGACTCCTTTCTCTCTTTTCACTTAGCCGTGACGTCCTGGAGAGCTCACGTCAGCGTGGTGACATCGTGAGTGCCATCCTTTTGAAGGGTTCAGTAATCTATACAAGAAGGAAAGCAACTGTTTTGAGTTTTGGGGTCACATCAGTCCTTTCAAAATCCCTGTGAGAGGGCTGAGGGAGGAAAACCGCTTTTCCATTCTGCTCCAGATGAAACAGGAGGGTGTGGAGTAGAAAGGGGGAGGTGTTGGGGGCTGGGCTGGTGCTGCTGTGTATTCAAAGGCTAAATACTGGCCCCAGTATTTAGATCCAGTTGCAACCGGATCCTGCTGTAGATTCTCACGCAAGGCAAATTACTCCGTAAACTTTGCTCATCTTATTCTCTGACTGGGTAAATAAAAATGACCTACAACTAATTACTGGGGAGAAGAGAGGTAGGCAGAGCTTTGGTTACTTGGATGGGGGGGGAGTCACGGGTAGGAACCACGCTGCCGGCCTGGAGAGAGAGGGGAGAAGAAAATGAGAGATCAAGAGGTCTTTTTAGATGGGATGGGCCAGGAGCTTGTGGCTGGCCGACAGAAGTGCTCCCTGAGGACAGGCACAGTCCGCTGAGACTCAAACAGTGAGCGACTTGGGCAGTACAGCCGAGAAATACCCAGTTTGGTGAAGAAAAACAGCTCAGTGGTAATCATCCAGTAATTGTGCTGAGGTTAATTAAATACATTGAGAGGACTCTGCCTTGATTATTGAGGAGTACAGAGGGGGTGCTGGCTGGGTCATAATAAGAACTAACGGAGTTATTAATAACAATTATGAACACACATTGGCCTGGTGTTCCTCTGCACATTTATGAGCTCAGTTGGTCTGGATTCACATGAGGCCTGAAAGGAGTGAGTGTTGAGATGCGGGGGTGGGTGGGGGAAGTGCGGGAGATGGGGGAGGATATGGTTTTCACCAGTTCATTTTTTCTGACCGCTTGCTCTTCCACCCAGGCTGATCACCTGTAACTTGGTTCCCATCCATCCCACTTGATACCCTGGGGGTGGGCCTGGGATTCTGGAAGGAGCACAGTGTGAGAGGGAGGTGAAGGAAAAAGAGTTTAGGAATGAGTCTGGCTTCTCTCTTCCTTTCATTTGGATCCGATGTCCCTTTCTCACAGAGCAGTTTTGTCGAATCTCCTTCCCCCTTTTCTCTTGCTAGTCTGCAGCTGATAGAGGAGGACAGCGTCTTGCTGTCATCTTCCCTTGACTGCACTGTGCGCCTGTGGAGCTGGGACGGGGCATTCATAGGTAAGGCCTGCCTCTGCTCAGTTCAGGGCCCAGGAGCCAGGATGTCCAGGCCGCTGTAACAGAGTGGCATAGACCGAGTAGCTTAATGAAAAGTTATTTCTTCTGAGTTCCAGACTTTGGCTCCAGGATGGCAGTCCCCACATGGCCTGAGGAGGAGTTTGCTTGGCTTTCAGAGCACTGGCCTCTGGATCTACACGTGAAGGAGGTAGTTCTCTCAAGTGGTCTCTTAAAACAGGAACACTAATAGCATTAAGTCTTTAAGTCTTTTTTTTTTTTTTTTTTTTTTTTTTTTGGTTTTTTTCAAGACAGGGTTTCTCTGTATAGCTCTGGCTGGCCTGGAACTCACTCTGTAGACCAGGCTGGCCTCAAACTCAGAAATCTGCCTGCCTCTGCCTCCCCAAGTGCTGGGATTAAAGGCGTGTGCCACCACCGCCTGGCATAATAGCATTAAGTCTTATGACCTTATTTAAAGCTGATTACCTCACCAGGTAGTCTTCCCCTACATTACTTTCCCCAAATGTAGTCTTTTGGGGAAGTGAGGGTTTAGGCTTGAACATACACATTTTAGGTAGCTATGATTTGGTCTATTAACATAAAATCAGCTTCTTGTATCCAAAACTAGAAAAAAAAAAAAACAAAGACATTTGAACTCATTGAAATCAGTTGTCACTTCAGGAAGGAACTTTTTTATAATGATCATATTCAGACAGAGACTTTCAGCTACATGGTGGGCAAAGACCTGGCATGTATGTATCATAGCGACAAGAGTAGCCTAATTCTGCCAGGCAGCGGTGGCACACGCCTTTAATCCCAGCACTCTAGGAGGCAGAGGCAGGCAGATTTCTGAGTTTGAGGGCAGCCTGGTCTACAGAGTGAGTTCCAGGACAGCCAGGACTACACAGAGAGACCCTGTCTCAAAAAAAAAAAAAAAAGAAAGAAAAGAAAAATAGCCTAATCCACTACTTAGAAAGATGGTGACCCACATTGGGCACAATATGTTGTAATAAATATTAAATAATCCAGTGTGGGGGTTCTACACGTATTTTAAAAAAAATTAGAAATGAAATTCTTCAGCCCAGTTCAGCAGGAAGCACTCATAGAAAATCATCGTCCCAGTCCCTTAAGTTGGGTTGTCTAGTTTTGGTTATTTTATGAATTATAGATGTGCTGTCATTTTAAGGGATAATCTGCAAATATTGTAGTTTTGGACAAGAAGAGATTAGAAAGCTTAGACTCGGAGATTTCTGTCTTTCCTCTTCTTTATCCTTTCCTTCTTAGGTAAAGGGAAGGGGCTGAAAAGAAAAAAAGGGGTTTAGAGTAATATAATACGAAATTAGACAGCTAGGGAAGGAGAAGACACCGCCATGGGATAGAAGAACGCTCAGAAGAGAACAGAGAGCCGCCATGGTTAGCTGATCCATAAAAACCGCCATGTGGGCTGGCCAATTAGAGCTATGAGCAGCCAAGATGGGACCCAGTACGTAATAGCGTGGACAGGAGGCAGATTCTCACAGCGTGGAGGGTAGGCAGCTGCCCAGCTACTGTACCGCTTAAAGCATATTAAAATATCAAGGTTGCGTGTGTGTCTTTCATCCAGGAACATAACCACTCTAAGGCAGGTAGAAACCCCCGAGTCAGGATTATCTAATATTTATAACAACAGAAAGACTGTATGGCCTGTCTGAGTAGGACGCTTTGACCTCTAGCTTGAGTTTCTTGAAATAGATCTGTGTCTGGTTGAATTTGTCTTTCAAGTTCTTAGTACATTATTGAGTAGCCTGTACCTACATGGTAGGAGGCTTTCTAGGATTCTCTTTCAAGGGTTACTTGTCCTATAATTGCTTCCTATAAAGCTATGGGGGGTGGAGGGGGTGGGGGAACTGCTTTTTCAGAAGTCCTGAGTTCAATTCCCAGCAACCACATGGTGGCTCACAACCATCTGTAATGGGATCCGATGCCCTCTTCTGGTGTGTCTGAAGACAGCTACAGTGTACTCACATAAAATAAATAAATTAATTAATTAAAAAAAAAAGCTACCAGGGAATAGCTCGACTGAGGTAGCCTTCCCAGTCTAAGGAGGTCTGCCCATGTTAGCAGTACGCGTCACTCTGGTCAGAAAGCAGGTCACCATTTCCCGATGTGATCTACGTGATACTTATTCATTTACCTTTATTCCTCCAGGGACCTTTGGGCAGAATCACCCCTGGGATGTTTTCACTCCTGACTCCTGGGGTCACCCAAGAGTCCCATTTGAGATTCTGACAGACCCTTGGAGCATGCCCACCCACCTGCTACTGGAAACAGATGTTCCGGCTGGACGCTCGGGAGGACGGCAGGAGGAGGACCCCATGACAGAGAAGGTCCTGTGTGAGGTTGGTGTCCGAACCAAACACTTGTGTTTCCTTTGTGGGTTCTCTGCTGATCAGCAGGATACATGCATAGGCTAAGAAAGTCAAAGCTTGATCTGAGGAGCCACCGCAACCAGACAAGGAGAGCGTGTCTCCTCCCTCCTGGGCTTTGGCACTGATTGGACAGGCAGGTCATGTGATCCATCTGCGAGATAAAGGACAGGATCTGGGGTCCTTTTCTCCTTCTGCCTACAGAAAGGCAGATTTCCATGGCAACACAGCAGCATGCTCCACCCTAGTGTCAGTCTGAGACGGGCAGACCCTGCACATTCAGCACATACTTCCTATTGTGAGATGCATTTAAAAGCATGTAATGCCAGGCAGTGGTGGTGTGGTGGTGCATGCCTTTAATCCCAGCACTTGGGAAGCAGAGGCAGGCAGATTTCTGAGTTCCAGGCCAGCCTGGTCTACAGAATGAGTTCCAGGCCAGCCAGGGCTATACAGAGAAACCCTGTCTCAAAAAAAACAAAAAAAACAACAACAACAAAAAAAAAAAAACAAAAAAACGCCAACAAAACAAAACAAAAAGGCACCTAATAACTGAGAGGTAGCTATGATCGGCTTAATGCCCAACTCCACGAGAATCAATGTCAGAGCAAGAGATTTGGAGAGGGCCCTGGGAGATGCAACCTTGATTTAAAGCTCCCATGAAATATATGCATTTCCAAGAAATGCTTGCCCTTTAATAAATTGAAAAGAAGGTCATTTCGTGAGCTATTGCTTGCCAGCTATGTCACAACTCAAAGCAGGATACCTGCTCTGCCAGCAGAATCATGTCTTCGGTTTTATTCTTGGCAGCCTCACAGAATACAGATCTCCCAGTATAACCTCACTACTGACTCCAGCTTAGAGCCCCAGAGGTGTTCAAAACAGAGACAAAGGATCCAGGCAGGCACGTGCCAGGAGCAGCTTCTGCCTCACCTGAAGCTCCTCGGCAGTCATGTTCTCAAGGTTATTGAATGATAGACACACGGCTGCGGTCTGGGGGAGACTCAGAACGTGGCACGCACTGCCGGCTGATTTAGAAACGCAGTCGTTTCAGCTAACATTCAATATGGAAAGCTCTAACGTATTCATTAATTCCGATAGACCCCGCAATTTAGCAAACTAAAGCTCAGGTGGAAGTGGGAAGGGAGAAAGGAGAAAGGGGGGTGTGGGGGGGGAATGATAAGGCCCCAGCCAGTTCTTAGTTCTGAGAGAGATCTAGGGAGAAATCAAAATTCAGGTTTAAGGGGAGGGAGAGGGGTGGGAAGAGTTCCGGGGGCACAGTGGGAGGAAGAGGAGACAAAGAAAGAAACGCGAAAAGTGAGGCAGGAAGAAGGATGAAGGCAGCAGGATGCTCAGCGCAACAAAATCAGGTTGCCATAATTAGTTCATAGTGTGCTGCTTGCTCTCCAAGGGTGAGTGAACTAAGTCTTCCTGAGTGACTTTGATTTTGTATAAGATGAGGGTCCCTCATGCCAGGGAGCTATGGCTGCCAATGATGTGACAACACCCGGAGCAGAAGCTGAGAGATCACAGCTAAAGACTCACTCAGAGAGAGAGCAATGGAAATGGGGTGGCACCCTGCAAGCCCCAGGCCAAGAGAGTGCACTAGAAATGTCACCAGTCTTTATACACTCAAAGCCCACCTCCAGTGACGCCCTTCTTTCAAGAAGGCCACAGCTCCTAAGACTCCCAAACAGCACCACCAATGGGAGATTGTCCTGGCTAGTTTTTTGTTGTTGTTGTTGTTTTGTTTTTGTTTTTTGTTTTTTGTTTTTTCGAGACAGGGTTTCTCTGTGTAGCCCTGGCTGTCCTGGAACTCACTCTGTAGACCAGGCTGGCCTTGAACTCAGAAATCCGCCTGCCTCTGCCTCCCAAGTGCTGGGATTAAAGGCCTGCACCACCACTGCCTGGCTGTCCTGGCTAGTTTTATGTCAACTTGACACAAGCAAGCATCACCTGAAAAAAAGGAACGTCAACTGAGAACATGGAAAATGTCTCCATGAGATCCAACTATAAGGCAAGCCTGTAGGGTATTTTCTTAATTAGTGATTCATGGGGGAGGGCCCAGCCTCTTGGTAGTGTGCCATTCCTGGGCTGGTGGTCCTGGGTTCTATAAGAGCTGGCCAAACCATGAAGAGCAAACCAGTAAGCAGCATCCCTTCATGGCTTCTGCATCAGCTCCCACCTCCAGGATCCTGCCCTGTTTGAGTTCCTAACTTCCTTTGGTGATGAACAGTGATATGTAAGTAAGTCAAAAAAACCCTTCCTTCTCCAACGTGCCTTTTGGTCACTGTGTTTCAACACAGCAATAGAAACCCTACCTAAGACAACTGGGTACCAGGAGTAGGTATTGCTGTGACAGACCTGACTGTGTTTGGGAAATTGTAATAGCACTTTGGAAATTTGGGCTCAAAAAGCCATTGAGTATTGGAAGCTCAGAATGTTGAGATCAGTGAAGACGATGGAGGCCTGATTTGTTTCAGAGGAAAGTTTAAAGATTCTGTCAGGGCCATTTGCTATTTTGCGTTGAGGATCTGTGGTTCCGGTTTAGCTAGGACTGAAGAATCAGCTGTGATTAAGAAGAGTCCAAGTTGGGCGGTGGTGGCGCATACCTGTAATCCCAGCACTCTGGGAGGCAGAGGCAGGCGGATTTTTGAGTTCGAGGCCAGCCTGGTCTACAAGAGTGAATTCCAGGACAGCCAGGGCTACACAGAGAAACCCTATCTCCAAAAAAACAAATCCAAAAAAACCCAAAAAAAAACAAAAGAAAAAAAAGAAAAGAAAAGAAGAAAAAGAAGAAGGAGGAGGAGGAAGAAGAGGAAGAGAAAGGAGGAGGAAGAAGAGGAGGAGGAAGAGGAGGAGGAGGAAGAGGAGGAAGAAGAGGAAGGAGGAGGAAGAAGAGGAAGAAGAAGAAGAGGGAGGAGGAGGAAGAGGAAGAAGAGGAAGAAGAAGAGGAAGGAGGAGGAAGGAAGAAGAGGAAGGAAGAGGAGGAGGAGGAAGAGGAAGAAGAGGAAGAAGAAGAGGAAGAAGAAAGAGGAGGAGGCCAGCGTTCTTGAGGGGAAATTTTCTGGAAAGTGTTGTTTCCTCAGGGTCAGCACACAGAAGCTGTGCTCAGAAGCAACAAAGTTTGTATACCTCATGCTGGCAGCCAAACTTGGCAGTGTAAGATCACTTAGGTGGTGCTGATTTTGAAAGCATGAAGGAAAGCGGCCTAGGCTTGGCAGTCGGTGGCAGGGCTGGAGTCTGTGACGAGAGCCCAGGAGAGGCTGTTGTTGAAAGTGCAGCCCAGTTTCAGCAAGGGACTCCAGCAGTTTTGGAGATGCCAGTACAATGGGATGACCACAACCAATAGCAGCAGGTGTGGAGGGGAACTGGCTTGAGCCTAGAAGACAAACTGTGTGTGTGGGCTTAGATTTGTCAAAACCTACTTTCATAAGAGATCTTAGACACTTCAACCCCTCTTAAAGCCCAGTTGACCAAAGGTAGGGGCGGAAAATGGTTAATCGGACAAGAAGGATGTGGACCTGTTTAGAAGTGGTTCCTTGGGGTGACCAAGCCAATTCAGCCAGTCACCAGGGTCAGGAGGGAGGAGGGAGGATTGAGAAGAAAAAGACAATTAGACAACGTTTATAAGATGACTGCAGCCAGTCTGAGGCTGACTCGGCTTTGCTTCTCTCCAGGCTGCTTTTATATCACTCTAGGTGCAGGCAAAGGTCAGTTCTAGGTCAAGGAACAAACAAGGCAATAAATAAAGTCCTGTGGTATTCAGGGACTTATCAAGATGATCAAGATCCTGAGTCTACTTCCTTGCCCTGGCCCTATGTCAAATTCCTGCCAAATGTCTGGAAGTGGCCCCAAGAGCTCTCCACATTGGGGCCATTCCAGTCTTCTTTGCTTGCAATCCACTCCACTAGCAAAACACCAAACACAAATAAGCAGCAGTAGATCAATCCAGAAGAAACCATGAGGCCCCACTGATGGTCATGAGTTGGTCAAAGTGACAAGAAGCAGCTGGAGCATCCACCAGAAATTCTTTGGTGTGCTTCTTTCTACAAAGTCACAAGCAAAGATCAGTGAAGAAAACAAGGCAAACCAAAGCCACTGTGTTGTCAGCAAAGGCCAGCAAGGCAAACCAATGCCCGAGTGTTGTCCACTGTCTGTTGGGTTATACTCTTTCCAAACATCTCGTGTCCTCTCAAGCAAACCAGCAAAACATCACATACTCTCACACCAGACATCTTCCAGAAAAATACTAAATGTCTGTTCTTAGCAAAACATTCTCTCAGGTGTCTGCTTCAACAAAACTTCCTCTCACAAGATAGCTCCATGAAGAATCTCACATGACACCATTGAGTCTCCAGCAAAACCAGAAATCCCCATTTCATGTGTGTGCAGAAGGGCTGAGCTAGAGGAGCAACTCAAGCCTTTGGAGGAGGCCAGAGGATTGGGCGTGAGCTCCAGATGTTAGATATTGAGCTTTTTATACTGTTGGAGATTGGTTTTGCTTTTATTTGATAGCGACTGGCTCTTCCTTCTTGAAGGAAGAAAGTATTTTGTTTATTTTTGATTTTGCAGGCACTCACAGTTGAAAGACCAAGTTCTGGGGGATGGTGGGTAGAAGCAGTCAGATGGGGCAAAGGTCACTGACTGAAGGCTTAAGGGTACTGAAATGCTTCATTAGCATGGGGAAGCATTTCAAGAATCTCAGGTGCTAGCTGAAAAAGGAAGTTGATCCTATAACCTAACTGAGGCTTTGTGATAGTCCTCAAGTAGAGATGGGCATTTGGGGTTTGGAACTCCCCAGACAAGGTCAGAGAAGGGGAAACCCTGCCAATGAAGGGAGTCTTCAGGTTGCACTGAGCTCAGAGGTTATCCAGTCATGGTGGACTTCAACCTTAATTAGCAGAGTTTTCCCCACACCTTTATATTAAGACTGGACAAGACAATCCAGTAGGAGTAAAAAGAGTCCCAAAAGCATGAAAAGAGTCGGAGACAGTCCCCCCCCCATTATTAGTAATACCACAAGAACATCATGGTACATAAATACAGCAGATATGCAAAAAAAGAGCCTATGTCAGATCCATACAGGCTTCTTGTCAGGTCAGCCTGTGAACCTGGTTAGCTGGTTCAGTGGGTTTTCTTGTGGTGTCCTTAACCACTCTGGTTCAGACAATCCTTCCTCCTCTCTTCTGCAGGGACCCCCTGTCCCCACCCCAGCTCTGCCTAATGTCTGGCTGTGCGTCTCTGCATCTGCTCCCATCAGTTGCTGGATGAAGACTCTTTGATGACAATTATGCTAGGCTCCAGTCTGTGAGTATAGCAGAGTATCATTAGAAATGAGTTCATTGGCTTCTCTTTAAATTGTCAGCCTTGTTTGATTCTATCTTACCCTAGGTTATCCAGCCTCTGGTTCCTGGCCTTCCAGACAGTGCCAGGCACAGGCCCCCTCTTGAGACATTCATCTCAAGTTGGACCGGTTATTGTCTGGCCACTCCCACAAGTTCTATGCCACCACCTTTACACCAGCACATCTTTCAGGCAGGACAAACTGTAGGTCGAAGGTTTTGTGGCTGGGGAAGACTGAGGGACTTTTAAAGATTGTAAAAAAATTTTTTATGTTGTGATGTTGATGTTAATGTATGATCCTGGGAATGAACAAGAAAGGAAAGATTATGGCTATGAATATGCTTGTATGTCAAGCTGACAAGGGGTCGATTGTCCTGGATAGCTTTATGTCAACTTGATACAAGCTAAAGACATCTGAAAGGAGTGAACTTCAATTGAGAAAATGTCCTCATAAGTTCTGACTGTAAGGCATTTTCCTAATTAGTGATTGGTTGAGGAGTGATGCCACCCCTGGTGTTAGTGGTTCTGGGTCTACAAGAAAGCAGGCTGGGCAAGCCCTATGGAGCAAGCCAGTAAGCAGCATCCCTCCCAGGCCTCTGCGTCAGGTCCAGCCTCCAGGTTCCTGCCCTGGTTGAGTTCCTAGCCTGACTTCCCTTGTTTTGATATGGAAATCTAAGCCAAATAAACCCTTTCATCCCCAGTTTGTGTTGGTCATGGTATTTCATTGCAGCCACAGAAACCAAAATAGAAACAAGACTATGGGGACATCTCATTCAAAACACTACAAAGTTGCTTCTAAGTTAAAACAGACGGAGAACAAAACTCCAAGCCCTTACGCAGCATATTTGGACCAGAGATCCATACTTTTTTTAGGGTTTTTTGTTTGTTTGTTTTGTTTGTTTGTTTGGTTTTGGTTTTTTGGATTTGGTTTTTTCGAGACAGGGTTTCTTTGTATAGCCTGTCCTGGAACTAAACTCTGTAGACCAGGCTGGCCTCGAACTCAGAAATCCGCCTGCCTCTGCCTCCCAGAGTGCTGGGATTACAGGCATGCACCAGCACCTCCTCGGCAGATCCAAACCGTTAAAGTGCACAAGACAGTATTTCATTGTTGTTTGTGAGTGGAACCTGAGCTCCAGTTTGTTAGTCATGTGATCTCCCACAGTCTTAGGCAATCTAGAAGTTTCTTTCCAACCTTAAAGACTATGCGCTTGTCTTGAATTTTCTGGTCACGAAAAAATTACTGTGTTCCTTGGACTCTGGAGGTTGATAGCGCCTCTTCCAAGAGGGCCAAGAGATTTCATACAACTGTAGTCCAAGTGAGCTGACTAGGTGCTAAGAAGAACTCACAGGAAAACGCCACAGACCAGCTGGTCCTGGGATGCGGCACAAAGGCTCCATGGGAAGCTCTATCCTCCGGTCAGTTCAGCCAGCCTGAGTCTTGTTGTAACAGGGAAAAGGCACGTGGTGTCCCCCGCCGTTGGCTCTTGGTCCCTGTTACCAAAGTGGTCATTGGCTTCTGCACTCATATCTCTGTCTTCTTCCTCCAGACTGAAAAGAGCCATAGCCCTCCCTCCCCAGAAGGCACCGTTGTTGAAGCAGAGGTGAAAGCAGATAAAAGCTGTCGGGCTGCTGCGGTTTACCATGGCAGGTCAGTCTGGACAATCCCGCGGGTCAAAGGAACCACCCTCTCCCTCAGCCCCACCCCAAAGAATGCATCAGGCTGAGGTCTGCAAGGCCTCTGTTTCCTACATGTGCTATTTGTCTCAAATAAACTATATACTCACAGGAGCCCCCAGCCTGTGAGCATAACTGAGGTAATTACTCAAGTGTCACCCACCGAGCATCTTACCTACGTGATTTAACCCCCTCAGAATTTTATCAGGCTACCACCCATGACCAAGGCCCGTCTGTTGTCTTTGCCAACAGCTCTGTAGCCGGTGTTTCTAGGAGGCAGTGAGTGTGGCCTCATTGTCTCTCACACAGGTGCCCTATATAGCCCTTCTGTCTCCCTGAGTGCCTGGGGCCCCACGGCTACCTCAAAGCCCCAGAAGCACTCCAGGTCCCTATGCACTGGGACATGGGAGGTTCTAGAGAAGCAGAGTGTTCCTCCCCACCCCCCCCCCCCAGTTCCCTTGAGATGTTCCTCTCTAGGTCTTGGTCACCAAGAGACCCAAAGAAACAGCCCCTTCCATGTCTCTGATGCTCCCCTCACCACAGAATTTAGGTTAAAATGCCTGATGTGGGGTAGCTCTATCCTCACCGTGTTCATCAAGAGCCCAGGTTCCTTCCCTGGACAGACAGACAATTTCAGTCTGCACAGTATCTAACAGTAAAGACAGCTACAGAAATTTCCACCCACCATGACGCCTCATGCCAGAAGGTGTCTGGAAGCCATAAATCCAAAGTTCATCTGGGTTAAGTAGGTAATTTATGGGAAAACAACATAGACTTGGAATTTAGCAAACACGAGTATGAATCATTTCAACTTCCTGTCTGTATACTTGAAGATGTCCCAAGAAGGCATGGGATTCAGTAAGATGGCAGATGGGATGTGAGTTGGAGACTGGAAACGGGAGGCCCCTTCCCTGTCCAACACCAGTAGCATCTCCACCTGCCAATTGGGTTAGCAAGGTGGCCAGCAGCTGCAGACTGAGCCCTGGTTTTGTGTTTTGTTTCCGTTTTTCAAGACAGGTAGTTGGCTGTCCTGGATCTCACTCTGAAGACCAGGCTGGCCTCAAACTCACAAGAGATCCTCCTGCCCCTGCCTCTCAAGTGCTAGCATATTAAAGGTGTGGACCACCTCCACCCATCCGAGCCCTGTACTTTGTAAACCTCCACAGGTCCTCTTTGCTTCCAGTTTCCTCTCTGACACTGATGCAGGACAAGAGGCGGGAGAAGGTCCAAACGGTGTTAACAATGGAAGGGAGTTAGCTCTAAATTTAGCATTGGGTCTGACTCTGTGTTTGCTTACCACAGGAAAAATGAGCAGGCCGTGAAGGAGAGGCCCTGGGGGGAGGACAGAGGGGGCAGTGGGCCTGCTGGGTGGGTCCCAGCCCATCCACCCTGGTGGTTGTTGGGTATATTTTAAAATGCATGCCTTTTAAGGCAGGAAGCATTAGATATGATGCCCACATCCTATCAGGCCATTACGATTTGCAGCGTGAAGACTGCACATCCATTCCCCCGTCTTTGGACACTCAATGCGCCATAAATGAACTTTGATTTCTGCCTTTACAAAAGTGAAGCAGACCTCTGCAAGGCGTGGCAGCGCAGCATTCTTCCCAATTTCTAGAATTTCCCCCAAACCATCCTTTATCCCCAGTTCTCTATCATCCGCCAGCGGAGCCTTCCGCCCTAGCAAAGGCTTCTTAGTTTTTCTCATTATCCTCACAACTGGTGTAATTTTCGCTTTGTTCAGATAAATTTGTAGTCACAATCAAGTGTCCAAGAGGCATGGGCAGGTGTGCAAACACACACAGCTGGCTCTGGCTAAGCGCCTACCTCTCCTGGTTGGGTAGAAGGCTACCGTTGCTGTCGGGGGGGAGGAGGGGGGCATCCGCGGGGTTGATGAGCATTTGCAGGAAGGAGATTGATGGAGTCGCTCAGACCACCCGGTCCTTTTAGAAAGCATCTACTGCAGTGATTCTGTATGTAACAGATTCTCTGGAAATCAAATCATGTTTTCCTTGTGTACTTGGCTATACGTAGAAAGCCAGAGAGATCCCTGGTAGGGAAGATCAATCTACAACCGCCCCTTTCTCCACGGTGACAATGAGGCCCACGTGTGGATCTCCCACCCGAGGACATTTAGGCAGGAGATTCAGTTTTCGGTATATCACGGGAGACACCCCACTGCGGATCGCTACAGAAAAGGAAACTGAGGCTCAGGGAGGCCATGCTGCTAGCCTGAAGTTAAATCACAGAGAGGGCCTAGCTGTTCTTTAGCTTTCCTGCTGCAATCCTCTGAGACCAAGCCTTGGGCATTGCTGTGACCATAAAAAGAAAACACAGACTGTACCTGCTTTAAACACAGGGATGCCTTGGGCGAGTGGCAGATACTTGCAAATCAAGCATCCACACGCCTGCAGGGTGCCGCCCCAGGGTTGGCGCAGGGGCAACTCGCTGAGGAGCTTGTTGCCTGGGGTCCCTTTAACGTTTAAACAAAATGATGGGAAGGTGTCTGGGAGATGTTGCTTCCCTGGCTCAGCAGGGTGAGGCGAGGCACCGGAATCCTTTCCAGAGAAATGGTACCAGGGAGGTAGGTGAGCCCGCAAGGATGTGCACAGAGTAACGGGAGAAGCAGAATAGCTGTTGGTAGAGAATGCAGGCCAGGCCAGAGAACAAGGGACCAAGATGGCGGCAGAGCTCCAGAGACAAACCGTGTTGTGGGAAGCAGGGTTAAGTACCCCTCATTCCCCCGGAGCATTCCAGCTCTTGTTGAAAATCATCCCGCGTCACAATATGTGTTGGGGTGTACTCTGTGGCTACACACCCACAAACAGAGAGGAGTCTGTCCTGAAAAAGTTAAGACAGGTTGCCAGCCTCCATTGCTTCATTACGCAGCTTTTGCATGATGGGAGGAGCATGAGGCATCATGGGAACATTGGTGCAGGGGATGATGGGAGAGTGTTTGGAGAGACGGTATTCAGTGCTGACGCCTGAGATAATAGTGGCAAAATGACAAATACTGCCTGATTCCAAGGCACGAGGTACCCAACGCAATCAGACTCACCGAGTCAAAGTAAGATGGCTGCCGTTAGGGGCTGAGGAGAAGAAAATGAAGGGATGCTGCTTAAGGCCGTATACTTTCAGTTCGGTGAGGTGGAAGAGTTTAGAAGCTGACCATGGTGGAATGGAGGTGTAGTCCTGGCACTTGGGAGGCGGAGGCAGGAAAATCCGGAGTTCAAGGTCACCCTCAGAGTCTAAAAGGTCAGAGGTCAGCCTTGGGCAGTGTGAGACCCTGCCTCAGAAAACTAAAAGTTCTGGAAATGAACTATGATGGTGGTGGCACAGCAGTGTGAATGTGCGAAATATGTATTTGGTTCAGGTAACGTGTACAGTGTATTTAATACCACAATTAAAAATAAATGAGGTTTTGGGAGTGGGGGGGGGGGGGACCAAAAAGGTGACTCTGGTTAAGAGCACTTGTGGCACTGTTGGAGGACCCAGGTTCAGTTCCCAGCACCCACATGGCAACTCAAAACCATCTGTAATCAAACTCCACGGGGTCTGCTGGTCTTCCCAGGTACTGCACACACACACACACACACACACACACACACACACACACACGGTGCACAGACACACATGCAAGCAAAATATCCATACATGTGAGATTAAAAATATTTTTAAAAATTAAAAAAGTGCAGAGGTAAGAATATGAAAGAACAAAGTCCTTGGGGAAGAGAGAAGAGGAGGGGCCGTTCTGGCTTTAAGTAGTTCAGTGTAACCAAAGTGGTGTTGGGTTGTGGAAGCCATTGGAACAAGAAACGAATTGTAACAGGTGAGAGCAGTTGGCTCTCCAAGGTACCTAGAAGTGACCAGAAGGAATGAATTGGTGAGACAGTCCAAGGAAAGGGGTTGCACAGACGTATATTCGGAAGGCATGCTGGGGCACTCAGTGGGGAGGCTCTTGTGGTTGCTGGCCTTCAGACACCCAAAGATGCTCATACTTGTCCCCCACCCTGCCCTCCCCCACAGACAATCGTCAGCACGAGGAAAGCCCTGCTGGAAGATGCCAGAGCTCAAATGGCCCAGCATTTACCAGACCCTCCGGTGTCATGAGCTGGCCGGTGTGTCCGCTCTCCGGGAGAAGCCAGATCTGTCTGTTACCGGCTCTGACTTGTTCCCGGTTAGTTTCCACAGCCAGAAATGAGAAGCCAAGGACCTTGACCTCCTTGCTTGGCCAGTTCTTTCCTGTGTAATGGAAAGCTCTGGCTGAGATTAAGGCTTGGCCCCCTGAGGCACAGAGAAGAACAAGATGAGAAATGCTCTCAGCCCACGTGGGCTCATCCTGAAGCAATTAGAGCTGAAATTTCAGAGAACAAACCGGATTCAGAGTGTTCTTTCTGAATTGTCAGTGTCTCACTGGGTGGAGGGACCCAGAGCAGGTGGCCGCAGTGGCCCCCAAACAGCTCCTCCAACGGGCATCTACCACTTGGGGCATCTGCCGGGGTAGGCTGAGGACAGGAACAGCAGGGAGGCTGCTGTTAACAGAGAAGATGCTTGGCCAGTGTGCTTTTTGCCAGGGAGGCCTGCTTTTAGACAGATGGAGTTTCTCGTCAATTCCTAACAGAACCCTCGGAATAGACACTGTTTGCAGCCATCTTACCAACAAGGAAACTGGGGCTTCTAGATGTTCATCCACTTGCTGTAGGAGACAGAGATTGGGGGGTGGGGTGGGGGAGTGGCCTATTCTCAACCCCGATACTCAGGAGAGGCCAGGTGTGGCTACTAGGAGCTGCGGGTCAGTTCCTCTGTGATCAGTCAGTTCAGTAGGCAGATCAAAGGTAATGGTGACTATGCTGTCCATACTCAGTCCCCCCAACCCTTCCTGGGCTGCCCGTGACAGACCTCTGCAGACTGAAGTATGTTCCTGATCTTGAGATAGATTACTGTGCATTTTTCTGGTGTCGTTATAAGAGACATATGGGGATAAGGGGTGGGGGAGGAGGAGGAATCAGGGAGGAAGAGGAGTGGGGGAGGAGGAGTGGGAGTAAAAAGAGGAAGGAGGACTGGGGGGCGGGGGGGGGGGGGGGGAGAAGGAGGTAAGCCAGGTGGCTGGAAGAGGCAGCAGGATGCCCCTAGATACCTCACGAGCACAGTTCTGCCCACAGCTTGCCTCCACACTTCTGGTCTCCAGAGCTATGAGAGAATAAATGTGTTTGCAGGCAGCTACTTCGGCTACTGTGCACCAGCTGCAGGCCTAGAAAACGAATGCAAGCAGGCACCATGCTTTCTAGAGGAGCACAGATTCCCCTGGGGTACAGGGTACAGGGAGCACCTGCAGTGCTGAACCGCTATTTCGCTCCCTCACGCTGTTCACATTTCATGCATATGTCAGGCTCCTGGTAAGCTCTGGTTACTCAAACAGAACTAGAAGTCTACTCTTGTTTTCAAAGAGCACGCAGCCTGATGGCATAGAGATACATGTCTCTATGCTGTAGCATTATAAACAAGGGAGGAGGCAAGGCGGTGGGGTTGGGGGAGGGTCCCTGGGGAAGGAGCTCCTGAAGGGTGGTGATGGACAGGGTGGTGATAGACAGGTCAAGGTTGCCCTCCCATAATCCTGATCACTTCTGGGCCGACCCTGTGTCCTGGAACTCACTCTGTAGACCAGGCTGGCTTTGACCTCAGAAATCTGCCTGCCTCTGCCTCCCACAGTGCTGGAATTACAGGTGTGCGCGGCTATCGTGTAGTTCTTATTTTTGCCTTTGAAATCTCTTTTCCTTTGAGTGTGCTCAAGTTTTCCAGCACTACCTTCTGAGAAAGCGTTTCTCAACCAAGTCAGGTAAATGTACAACTCAGGAGACCCTCAGCTGTCAGCCCACGCTTGGGACCAGAAAGAACTGGTGTTTCTATGCTGCAAACTGATTCTCTAGACATCATTGGCACCTTCCAGCTCATAGAAGCACATGAACCAGAGACCGCCCCGGACACTCAACACTAAGACTGGTTCTCCACTGAACACCCAGCAGCCGTGTGGTTCCCCAGTCATGGAGAGGCATACTCATCCTGTCTCATGACTGTGTTGGTTTAGGAGGTCATGCTTTCAGACAGCACCAAATGGGACTATGCTTGTGTGTACAGTGTTGGCCACGCTGGGGTACTGGAGACACTAGGGATGGACAGGCAGGTAGGTCACTAGCTGTCATCGGACCCCTCTGGGTGCTCACTGTGCAAGTTGATACACTCTGCACTAATTGCTTTAGTAATCTTCAACCACGTGGAGGCAGGTGCTGACTTTACCGAGGGAACTGAGGGTAGGTCATGTGGACGATGGAAAACCACCAGGATCTCAATGAAGGTATATGAGTTATCAAGCAAGCATTTGGCAATCTTGTCCAGATCTTCCTCCCTCCCCACTCAGCTGAGCCCACCTCTGTTCTTTTGTTGTTGTGTATTTTACTGATCGTAAAGACCAACTCCAAGCACACTGGACAAGACTTAAGAGTTCACATGTTGGACATGCCAAGTCCTTCTAGAACTAGATAGGACCTATGATAGGCTGGCTCAGTGATGAAGACCACTTGTGCAATGGTCAGAGTGCAACGGTCACCAGCACCCAAGTCTCAGAGCCCCAAGTGCTGGGGAATTAAGGCCCTCTACTACCTTCCAAGGACAAGTGCTTGCCCTTGAAAGCATTTGCCCACACAGCATCTTTTTAAATCTTAGAACAGAGAGAAGCATAAGGTCCTAGGCGGTGCCCTCAGGGGTTGGTATCTCAGGGGACCAGACTTACTGCTCCAGGGAGGACTGTGGTAATAGAGCAGGACAGGACCAGCAGCTCCCAGTCTTTCTAGCTCCCCAACCCCCCACAGCAGCGATCTCTCCATCCCATCCTTGAGGGCATTCATCATTGAGTGTGCACACATATGGCTCAAGACAGGATTTCCCTGTATAGACCAGATTAGCCTGGAAGAGATCCCATCGCTCCTGCCTCCCCAAGTGCTGGGATTAAAGGCGTGCATTACCCTCCACCACCCCTGCACCTACCATGTTGTGATGCAGTCAGGGGAATTTCCTGGAGCTAGTGATATGCTAACTGTATTTAAGCTTCCAAAATGCACCTTTTTTTATAATGTGCCAACCCTTAGGCACTTTTGCTACAGCTATCAAAAATCGGCCAGCATGGCAGGAAATCTCCAGGATGGTGTCAGGACATACTAGGTGTTAAGCTTCCCAAGGTCCAAACCAAAGACTAATCTGGTCAGCCTCGTGTTTGGGTGAGGTCACCAGCTGGTGGCACTCTTCCAAGACCTAGCAGGAAGGTATTCCAAGGTGATACTGGGAGCAAATGGGTTTTTCCATCTGACCGAAGGTGAAGAATTTCCCCCTGCCACTTCCTCACAACCATCACGATGCCCTGCCCTAGGGAGCCACACTACCTGAGACCGAAGAACTCGATGTAGTAAGACCTTGAAAGACAAAAGAACTCAAAAAGATAACAAATATTTTTTAAACTGACTTCAGAACTCAAAGTTATCAATTTTTAATACTGGATAATACTTACAGGTTAACGTCTGGGTTTTTGGTTGTAGGGCACTGCAGTTGTACTAGCAGACCCACCCAGTCCGTCAGTCACCAGGGGACTGGGGCCAGGATGGTCATAGGTGCCAGAAGGGTTTTTGCAGGGTGGGACTCTGCGCTTAGGTTTTTCAATGTGGTCAGCAGGTATTGTTCTTTAAGATGGGACACCTTTCCCCAATGCCATCCCAAGTCCACGACAAAGCCGACAGCTTAGAAATGACACCACAGGGTGGACTTTATTTTAAAGCTCATGAGGTGTTCACAATGATTACGTGATCCACACAGCTCCCGTGTCACACCTCCACGGGACGGTGCACTGTGTGGTGATAATTACAGCCCTGCTTCGCATGCTGCTACAGTTCACTAGTTCTGTTGTACTCTTGACTTGGTAATAATGTAAGCAATATCACTCTACTGGACAGATTTAATTTTTGAAAGCCCTTATGCAAATCAGACTTAGTCTCATTTATAAACAACCACAGCCACACACATGCGGAAATAAAGAGCAAAATGCAAAACAAAACAAATCAAAAAACCCTTGGCAAGAATAACTGTAAAGATTCTGATCCCAGCGCTTGAACAGCATTGCAGTTCGTTTCCTCAGAAGACACGCCCAGCTCCTCAGCATGTGTGCAGCAATACTGCTCAGGGCGGGTCACTACTCCACAGGAACCTGTCACCAATGTCCAGGACGCTCCCTCAGGGTCAGAGACTACAGACTCAAGCTTTTTCCTCCCTCCCCCCACTTAATACACAAAATTTCTAGACAGTCTTAAAAAAAAAAAAAGAAAATATAAATAGACACAGTCTGTTACACAGAATCAGTCGCACACTGGCAAACCCGTCTCATGAGCCGGGAGCGGCGGGCCTAGTGCAGGTCCATGCTGACAGAGCCCTTCTCATTCGGGTGGCAGTCACCGTTCTGCTGCGGAGCTTCAGCACCGACGTGAGTTTTGCCTTCAAAATCTTCTTTCTTGTCGATATTTGGGCCATTCGGAGTTCTCTCCAGTTTGGGTGACTCAATTTTTGGTTTGGGTTGAGTTACAACAGGTTCACAAACATTGTTCAATTCCTAAGAAAACAAAAATTAGCCATAAGATAACTGAGATCCATCTAGTTAATTCAACGACTTCCTCACACGCCTGACCCAGAGCTTTCTTACCCAATTCTACTCTCTCAAACCTGTATAACTAAATCAGTGACAATCCTAATCAAACTGACTGCTTCCGATGCCTTCTCGGGGACTTGCTAGGAGCTATAGAAGCTAATGTATCCCTGCAACATAAAACATAGGAGTTATGAACTCCACAACAAGGGACAGTGACTCAAGGCTAAGTCACTTCAAGATGACGTATCTGGTTTTGGAGCCTAGAACTTCAGGTGGCTGGCAAGGCCCACATCCCCTTGGGTCTTCCTTGTTTGCGCATGCTATTTCAGACAGGAGGCTCCCTCTGGTTTCTTCTCAGGCCGGCCCTGATCAAAGGCCTGCAGCCTGCTCCCCACAGCACAGTGCTGCTGGTTTCTATCCCACAGCAGGACTGGACTGTGCACTCAGTGTGTTTGCTTCAATGGACAAACAACTGCTGTCACATAAAAGGTTCAAGACTACACTGGCAGCTAGGACAGATGGAGATGGAACAGCTCTAAGTGGCAATACTGAATTAAGGCAGCCTGCTGGCTGGTCCAGAGGACGAGGAGAGTACTAGGGGTGGCATCGGTGTGCCAAGCTGAATGAGTCCAGTCAGTAGCTGGCAGCACACTCACCTTGACCTTTGCTCTGATTTCTTGAGTGCGCACAACAGGGTCCTGATCAAGACTCCTTTTAGCCTGAGCATTCATGACATTATTCATCCACTCCATCACCTCATTAACAGACTTCTCAACCTTCTTCATTTCAGATTCATCAATGTGGTTGTATTTCTCATCCTGGATAGAAAGTACACAAGACACTCTGGAGAATATTGACAGCCACGTCCATCTACTCAGATCTACTTTCCTTAAGTTCAAATCCACCCTGGTCCCGAACACCAACCGTTCCTCACTGAGCAACATTTATTCAGCATAGAGATCCTAGGCCACATCTGGCTAAGTCCAGGTCACTGCCTGGGATGAGACAGCGCCCACCTTGCCTCTGAAGTCCGCGGCAATCTTGGCATAGTGCTGCAGGCGCTGCCCCAGCTCCTCCAACACTCTGGGCCGTTCCTCGGCTTCTTGGAATCTGACTTTAACCGGAGCGCCCATTTTCTAAAATGGAAATAAGAGTTAATTGCCAACTTATACTTTAATAATAAACATCTCTGCTAGGTTCTACCGTCTGGGGAGAGCAGGGCTTACCATCAGCTCTTCCAACTTGTCAATATATGCCTGCTTAGCCTGGTCCTCTCCTTCCTCATACAGCCAGTCTTCTGTCTCTGTGAGAAGCCTCAAAAACTTCTCGTGTTCCTTTATATAAAGGACAACAAGATTAGTGGCAGTCTATTTCAGAGGTTCTTCACCCAAGCATGCATTTCAGCAGTGACCCCAGGGAGCTCACGGTGAAGTCACTGGAATCATGGCTTCTATCTTCCACTTTTAGCACCCCACTTCTGACTTACCCAAGAAACCCAGCTCCAGGTCATCTATACACCCAATGCTTTGGAGCAACAATTGTGTCCCCATTCTCCAAAGCAATCATCTCCATTACGCCAGGCACAGGTGGCGACCAAAGCCCAGTGCAGCACAACCCAGGGGGTGGTCAGGCTAGAGGGGCCCTAACCCAAATCTGAGTCACTTCGCACACCACACCGGGTTGTTGTCTCGTCCACCCTTTCCCACAGCTGTGCTTCTGGATTTACCCAGAGTTTCATGTAAGCAAGGAAAGGGTGTAGGGGACAGTGCTGCTGAGTGACACTGCAGTGGTGTCACACAGTCACAGTAACAGACAACTGCCCGATAACACCAGCACGGAAGGAAGCACAAGCATTCCTATTTATCTTTAGGCCCCCAAGTCACATGCCAGAGACTCCAGAGCAGACGTTTCTGGGCTCCTCTGGACGGTGACCACTACTGGAGTGCTATGCGGCTCTCACCGCAGGTGAGCCTCTCTAGGGCCCTGCGCATTGTTTTCAGCAGACACAAGCAGCGACTACCCAACCCAGCCTTAGAGCGGGAGTGTACCTGCTCACATATAAATTTCTCATATGGTCCGCACAGCTTGTCCCTGAACTCATACACACACTCCTCCACGGCATTCTTGGCATCGTTCCTCTCCTTCTCCAGCTTGTCCTGCATGATCATCTTGCCCTGTCAGGAAAGAGCTTAATCAACCTTCAGAAATCCAAGTCACACCTCAACAAGTGAAGATTATAGAAAAATCAGTCCACTCAACTTTTTCTTTAAAACCTCATGGTCCTTAGATTTATAAACACATGTAGACACATTGTTTTCTAATACCATTAGGCCACCCTGCATTTCATTACACTCTGACATTTAAATAACGAGGAATTTTTATTAGATTTCTAAATTCAGCGCATTCATCTCAGTAACAGTGGACCTTGATCACTCTCAAGTCTCCCAACACTGAGACTGTAAGGCCTGCCCGTGTTCTCAGAGGCTAATTCTGTGTGTGGCCTGCTTCCCATGGAGCCTGTGCAACCCATCACTTCAAAGGAGCACAGCATTTCTCAGCACGCACAAGACAACTCCCTAGAAAGTACAGACCTCAGTGCCACACCCAAACAACTCCATTAAGTAGAAAGAGCCATCCCTTTGCCTCTATCATCTCTGAAGTCATTTCAACTTAACACCTCATGTAGCCACCCCTGTGGCATGCAGAAAAGCACTTACCTCTGTCTCAATATACATGTTAAGAAGATCTCTCCCTAGCTGCCACACCAAGTTGGCTTCCACAGGTAGCTCAACGTTTACCACCTTTATTTTAGGTTTTTTGGCTTCCGGAGGCTGATCAACTTTCTTTTCATTTGCCTTGAGGGTTAAGAAAAAGAAAACGTCTTAATGCTTAGAAAACAAAACCCTACCTTATTTCCCGACGCTCTCTTCTATGCTCGCTCACTCTCATGCTGCACTAAGAGCATCCACACCGCCGCCGCCTCGGACCACAGCACTAACTCAGAGTGTCACCTTTCTGCATCAGCTCCACCATCAGCTACTTTGTCACAATAATCTTTAATCTTTTCCAAATTCCTTTAAACTCAAAACTAAATTATCTACTTTTCTAGTCTAGAATCTTACAGTAACAACTTCACCTAACCCCAGACCAACACTAGAGGCATCAGACTTCACCCAGGCCCGAGTGCCTATCGGTCCCTCTCCAGCATGGCTCCCGTTCCAGTCAGGACTAGCACGCTCAAGAGCACCTCTACAAGGCTTATTATTACTCTGCTTATTACTTGTACAGAAACCACCTGCCTTTCAGCCATATCACTTCTCATTTGGAACTTTGAAGACAGCCAGGCACAGTTGTCATGCCTGTCACCCCAGCACTTAGAAATCTGCAGCTATGTGTCTGAGGGCCAGCTTGGGCCACATAAAGAGATGAAAGGGTCTTATGATGGCAAACAAGATGATATAGCGAGTGGCATAAAGCTCTTAAATCTGAATTTGCTGCCAGTACGCACCTGCCATTTGCAGAGACCGCCACAGCTGACTGCATGTGGTAGGTCACAGCCAGAGCAGAAAACCGCTCCAGGCTTCATGAGGAGTATAGAAAACACCCTAACCCTACAGTATGTCATGGTGAATGGGACCACTTTAGAGAGAGAGAGAGAGAGAGAGAGAGAGAGAGAGAGAGAGAGAGAGAGAGAGAGAGGACAGCAGCAAATATTCTGGATTTCAAGTTATATTAAACACAAGGCTACAGAGGTATCTCCTGTGGCCTTTAATTTTCCAACATGGTTGGCTTCCCTTCAGAATGTTGTCACACTTCCTATTCCACCGATACAACCGAGCAGACTCGGCTGCCCAGTGGGTTCATGAGTGGAGCGCAGCTCCCCGTAACAGGACCGCCTTTGCTAGCACATCAAGATGGGAAGACCTGTGACATCCCACCAAGCCCTGCCTCTGGGAACCAGAGCTTTAGGGAACTAAGAAAAATCACGTGCAGTGACTGTGCTAAAGCTACAGACTGCAGTGGATACTACGGTCAGCCTACAGTGCCAAAGCATGTCCTGAACCACAGAGAAAAATAAACCCATTGTCTAGCAAGACACAGGTGTACATCCGATACTCCAGGAACAAAATTCAACCAATCCCTGACCAAACCAACATAAGCACAAAATAGCAGTCAATACAGATGAGAAGTCCCAAGGCCAGGGTGGCCTTCCCTCCCTGTTGAAGGTGTGCCCTGCATTTTCAATAGTGGCTGCTGTACCAGCCGAGATCAGTGCGGCAGGATGCCGCTGGTACTGTCTGCTCTGCGGCGCATCCTCACTTCACTATTTGTAAATGCTTGTCCTTCCTCCTGGCCAGAAGATGAAGGTCAGGCAGCAGCCCTCAATGCATAAAGACAACCTAAGAGGGCATTGTCTTGCTGCTGATTGGTTCAGACTGCAATGTGGCTTTCTGTGTAATGAAGAGCTGACAGCCCAGATCTCAGGAAAGAAGGAAGGGGTGGGAGGGGTTGGGGAGAGACATACATACATACATACATACATACATACATACATACATACATACAAGAAGGTGGCAGACAATGAAGGGAGTGGGAGGAAATGGAGCTGTAAGTAGGCTCCCCTCATGGGGACACAGGACAGTCACCGAGACAGAGACTGCCCTAGCAAAAGGCCAACAGCTCAGAACTATACAGAACTCTCCACCCACAGCTTAATTAGGCCACAAGCAGGATCCTCGGAAGCCCAGCAATATTCCAAGAGCTGTTTAAGGGCAAAAACCCAATGCCATTTTCTAGAAAGGTACTACAGTCAGTTATCTGCAGAAGTCTGTAGACATTTCACCCTAAATCAAGAGGAATGATGTTGAAATGTGAGGACCTATTTTCTAATAAATACTAATACCTCAAACTCCATCCTAATTAGAAAAAAATAAGTAAATAAAAGCAGCTTTCAAAATTCAGTTCATGCTCAGGGCCACAGGATTAATTAGGACAGAGAATACATTCTGAGCCCCAGCAGCCCTTCTGTGACTTACCCAGGTAAGGGTAAGGTATTCTCAGAATCCGAGAGGCAGCGAGACTCTGAAGGACAGTTAATCATTTACACACAGCTTGCAGAGTGAACTCTGAAATCCAGCTTAGGCTGGGAACCAGCTTCTGCCGACCTGACCACTAGCTTTAAAGGTTTGATTACAATGTGGCATTTTTTTTTCAAAGGACACAATAATTTTATTTAGTTTTCAATACTGAAATAGTCATTTGGGAATATAGATATTACCAGACCATTATTATAATCAATTCAAAATTGACCAGTTATTTGAAAAAAAGGAGAAAAAGTTTACTATACTACTAAAGCCCAAGTATTAATTATATCAATCAAGTCTTGAATTAATTTTGCAGCACTGGGATGCATCTCTCTGCCTCTGGAACTGGCAGGTCCTTCTGTCCTTTAGAACACATCAGATCTCTGCGTTCTGCTCTTGTCTTAAAGTGGCAGTTATTAAGAGAAGTTTTGGGATCTAGGTTTCCCTGCTTAAGCTAAAGTACTACTTCTAGCTGGTTTTTAGCTGAATAACACATGTAGAAAATGAACAGAAAAAACCCTATTGCCCCATAAAATCGCTGGGCTCCCCCTTGAAAGCACAGGGTTAAACCATCAACCATCACACACTCAACACGGTCTAATGCAATGAACTGGAAGAGTCACTCACTTTGTCAGCATCTGGGATTTTGTTTTCTTCTGAGGTAAGTTCAGGTGAAGGGGGAGACTGTGAGGTTTGTTGACCATCGGTTTGTACCTGGGGCTGTGTTCCAGCTTCACTGTTGTCTTGCTGGATATTTTTCTGAAATGAAAGCCCAGGCACAAAGGATGTAGAAAGCAGGTGTACTTGTATGAATTTAAAATTATGGGGCACCAAAGACAGTACTTTCAATTTCTGAAATCTTAATAGGTGGGCAGAAAAGAAAAGGTACCAGATAAAAATAAGTACATGAAACTTTAGACATTTCAAACCTGTAAATAACTCTATAAATGATAGTGTTATAGGTACATAAGACACTAGGGCTCTGATGGGTGACAATCCAGAGCTCTCCTTGAAGAACCTTTCACCTAGCCCGGAACAGATGCTCACAAGCACAGGACATGGGCTTCTAGCCCAGGCTCTTTCCAAAACCAGCAGCAGCATGCACCTTAGTGGTACCACTCCAGAGTTACAGAAAATGACCACTGATTGATTGATCATCCCACAGCTTCTCAGTCCATGACTCAGCAATCTTACCTCAAAGGACCTCAGCACCAAGAATCAACAGCACCCACTGACTAACAAGCCTGCCTAACAATACAGTTTAAAGACAAACGGGAAAGGAAATTACCCGAAGGCTCTTTAGTAGCCCCAGTCCCAGCAAATGTGTACCTGCTATCACCTGTCTCCATGCTAGAGAAGGCAGGCTGAACTATCTGAGATAACTATGCCCTGCCCACCCGCCTTAGAACTTCACATCTCCACCCACAGCTTCTAGGCCTACAGCAGACACTGCAAGGCAAGGCATTTCTCAGACTGAAGGCTCTAGGACCTAGAGAAAGGATACAGCACTAGCCACTATGCGACTGGTGTCCAGATGAACAAACCTAAGGTTCACAGGATGCTAAAGGTCCTTCAGTGTTTGAGGTCTGTGGATACCAACGCCTTACGCCAGCACTGCCTTGCCTGACTCTTGCTGTAAGCCTTTCTTGACTGCTCCTAGAAATCAACTGCAAGCCTAAGCTAAGAAAATAAGCAGCCACAACTCCACCATTACTGTGAGATTTCTCTTCTCACATCCCCCAGCCCAGAAAATTACGCTAATAAAAACAAGTCCTGGAATAAACACCAGGGCCAATTTTGCTGTATATTGAAAATGAAACAAAATCTACTTTCCTATTTCAATTCTTATAGCTGTTTTTAACCAGTTAACATCTGACCTAATATATATCCTTAAGTAAGAAGGAAAAGAAAAGAGCAACTGTTTCCACTCCAGTCACAGACCAGTTTCTTCAAACGCATCCTGCACCTGTCACAGTGCACAATACTCTCATATCCTGCCATTACAATCAGAAGGAACTTATCATCATATAAAGTTCTGATCAGTGTTACAGTAACTGAAAAAAAGATTAACAATTACACTCCTGCGGCTTAGAATGAAGTCAATTCTACCTTTGAATGTGATGATCGATCCAACAACTTACATCGGCATCCAAGCCTTCGGCCGGCCTCTGGTTTGGACAGTCGGTGTCTGCGTCAACAGAGGCCCCGTCCTCCTCCTCTGTCGGGACCTTTTCCACCATGGACGCCGTGGAGATGGTGAAAATGCCATGTGTGTTCACACGCACTTTGACTTTCACCCTGGACTTTTCTCCATCTTTCTGTGCAGAAACATTCTGAACAACAAAACGGCCTAGAACAAGAAGGAACTGCCAGTTTAGAGACGGACTTTTTATTTCTATAAAGATTGCCAAGAGAATATAAAGGCTAAGAAACCACAGGCAAAGGAAGTGTCACTCCAGAACTGTTTCCCCACCCCAACCAACCTCAGGTCCCTTGCAGCACTTACGAGTCTATTTACAATTTACGCCAACATTCTAATATGCATTAAACCTTTTTAAGAAAGCACATGCCAGCCGGGCGGTGGTGACGCATGCCTTTAATCCCAGCACTCTGGGAGGCAGAGGCAGGCGGATTTTTGAGTTCGAGGCCAGCCTGGTCTACAGAGTGAGCTCCAGGACAGCCAGGGCTACACAGAGAAACCTTGTCTCAAAAAAACCAAATCCAAAAAACAAAAACAAAAACAAAAAAAAAGAAAGCACATGCCTTTAGTAACATGAGCTGGGCAGACACTGAGGCAGGCTCTCCTGAAAATCAGTCTCCTGCCTCCTCCTTCTCATATCTCTAGGTGGATGAGCACGTAGAAGACAAAAAAAATCTACAAGAAATCTACGGGAGAAACCAAGCTCCCAGGCTTTTAGGGAATACTGATCTTCTGACTGAATAATGGAAACTGTTGATGTCATGTTTTATATAGGGAACAAGAGCTGAAGCACACATCAACACCTGCACTGCCAGGGTAGACTGCAGCCTTGCAGAGTACCCACTAAGGGCAGTCTGAACGCTGCTATCATCTGGTCTTCTAGAAGTACTTGTCAACCTGTGAGCCCAGACCCCTTGGGGGAGGAGAGGCAAACAACCCTTAGGAGGGGTTGCCTAACACCACTGGAAAACAGCAGACATTTACAATTATTAACAATCGCAAACTTACAGTCATGAAGTAGCAAAATTACAGTTACAAAGTAACAAAGAAATAATTTTCGGGGGGGGGGGGGGACACCACAACATGGCCACGGCCAACTGTACTAAGGGCTGCAGCATTAGGACAGTTGAGAACCACTGTCTGGAGTCACTATTTACACTGAGTGCCTACTGTAGAGCCCAGGAACAGCTACCTACCACTAAATCCTAAGCCTCTTGAGGGCTGCTGACCCGGCTCAATGAGTAAAGTGCTTGCTATCAGGTGTTCAATCCTTGAACCTTTTTCCTCCATGGATGGAAATTACCAAACTCCAATCCTGGGACCCATGGTGCAAACAGAGAACCAACTTCCAAAAGTTGTTCTATGACCTCCATATAGTGACTCAAACACAAATAATATTCTAAATATAGGTACTTTGCCAGGCACGGTGGCACATGCCTTTAATAGCAGTACTCAGGAATATATGCCGAGCTCCAGGACATCCAGAACTACATGGATAGGCCCTCCCCCACATAACTATTTTGAAGCAGTTATAGTCAAGAATGCCATGGATACAACAGCCTTGTATGTAAGGTGCTGGCTGCACATGCATATACACAGATTTAATTCCTAGACCAGTCAAAGGTGCTGGACGGCATAGATCCTGGTTTCCTAGCAAATCACTGATTCAGAAGTAACTGCCATTTAAATGGTCGTTTACAGAAGGCCGCTCATGGGTCCAAGAAGCCTCTGAACATGGACTGCAAAGCTGCTCACCTGTTCAGAGCTAGCTAGACAATATGGAGTCTAACAGGACTTGGTCCATAGTCAACAATTTCTCCAGTTGTTCTACCACTTCACTGTGCAGTGTCTACAAGCAGTATGTGATAGGTCACAACACGTTAGTCTTTAGGGAAAGGAAGCATGGCTGGCCAAACCAGAGTCTTTCAAATAAATGCTTTCTCTGTAAGTAAGGTGAGTGAGGGCAACTCTTAGAGCGAGCCCTGGTGGCACCAGCAGCTTTCCCAGTCTAAAAAAATACCAAGTTCCTAAAACTAAAGCAGATGGGACAATGGCACCTGAGAGATGCCCCTTCAAGAGGTCGCAGTGCACAAGGTCTGGGAAGTGCCACCCCGCTGTTAGGAGCTAAGCTTCCAATTTGAAGTAACACCCTGCCAATAGCACTCTAGCTTGGAGGTCTGTGTGGGTAGCCAGTGCTCTCCACCACACCCAACAGCAGAGCAAGGCTCTAGGTCAGTGTCCAACCAAGACAAGGCTCCTCACCACACTGCTACGGAAAACAACTGTCAGTTTCTACACTGGGTGATGAGCTGCAACTTGAACTCCAAAAGCAGACGCACACCATGGACTTGCTTACCTATTTTTGCTTCTGGATATGGAACCCCTTGAGGGTCGGAATAGAAAGCTTCTAGTTCAAAGGGTCCCCTTCTCAAGAAGGTGAGCACTTTAGAGAAAGGAGCAGCATGGTTCCGACTGAACACCTCATGGACACTAAGGAGGAAGCAAGGAAGTAAAGGAATTCAATAGCTCAGACCTTATGATAAAGACAAGCCCCACCATCTTGCTAATTCTACCCCACCACTCACAGCGGCCAAACCAAAGACAGGTGGCAAGGAATGCGGCAGCTATCTGCAGCTACATACCCTTCAGTTTCTTCTGAGTCGTGGTTCCAGACCAGAGATATCGGAAAAGGAACTGCGTCGGTGACAGAGAACTCTCTAACTTTAAATGCCGGAGAAAGAATTGCACACTTGAAAAGACAAAGTTTTTAAAGGTTAAATTATTTCCATACATCTTTTCCTATGACAGTTTAGAGTTTAGTCTGGGATGGGCAAATTTAACTGCTTGCAACAAGTATCTCCTCAAGCGTAATGAATGTGTCTTTTTGTTTGTTTGTTTTTTGAGACAGGGTTTCTCTGTCCTGGCTGTTCTGGAACTCACTCTGTAGACCACCAGGCTGACCTCGAACCCAGAAATCCGCCTGCTTTTGCCCCCCAAGTGCTAGGTTTAAAGGCAGAATGTGTCATCTTACCATTATGCTAATCACTAGCCATGAAGACAAATCATGAATCTTGGGCCAGCAATTGTTTTACGCTTTACTTGACGCTTTTTATTTATTTGGATTTTTTTTGGGGGGGGGGCAGCAATTTCTAACTCCAAGCTTCCTAGACTGGGAACACAGGTTTCCCCACACTGCCTGGCTGTGGAGTGCAGTTACAAGCTGACTCTATCGATGCACACACCTACGGGAAGCCCTGCTTTACCGCTTTCCCATAGAACAAAAAAGAGCGAAACTCAAAACATTCGCATTTTCCTTTTTTATTTCATTAAGATTTATTTATTATATGTAAGTACACTGTAGCTGTTTCAGACACTCCAGAAGAGGGCATCAGATCTCATTACAGATGGTTGTGAGCCACCATCTGTAGGTTGCTGGGAATTGAATCCAGGACCTCTGGAAGAGCAGTCAGTGCTCTTAACCACTGAGCCATATCTCTAGCCTCACATTCACATTTAACAGAATTTTCAAATGAAAAGTGGTGGCAAATTCAAAGTTGGGACAGGACATACCAAACTAACTAAACAAATAGAAAAGCACACAGACCCAAGGAAGGTCAGTGTTTTCCTTAAAACAGAAGCCAAAACTCAGCTCCACCTCTTAGAATTTCCAATACTGCGGAGCCTAGGCTAAGGATGCATATCCCACTGAGGGAGGAAAACAAAGCCCTTCCTGTAAAGGACTACCTGGGAAGGGGCTGGCTCCCGCAAACACTGTAAGTGAACCCTGACCCCCCACCCCAACACACATGCGACAATGTCTTAAAGAAAGGACCCAAAGCCAAGCTAGGCTGTGTCCAGACACTGGGCAGTGCTGCCCACTCCCTGAAGACCTCTGCTCATACAATCTCACATTCCTTGTCAACAACTGTCAAGTAGATCATCACAGCTCAAACCTGGCTGACAGAAACATCAATTCCAATGCTGCAACCTTATTTGACTGTGGTATCTTAAATTACACAGCATTCTGGGTTCACTAGTAACATTCTAGATTAGGTGCTTCTGCTTTACCAGCCTCCTAGTTCCTGCACTGTGTCATTTGAGAAGCGGGTTAAAAATTCATTTGGGAGTGGGCAGAGTATCTATTTTCTAAAACCATTTGTTAACCAATACTTTTAACCTACACACACCCCCTCAAATCAATTCTTTATGACAACTGACTAGCATTCTAATTCCCCCCATGCTTGAAAGCAATTCTCCCACTACCACACAGATGCTTTCTGCCCTCTCAGAACCAGGCCTGCTTCTAGTCCTCACATGACACTGCCAGGCGGGTGGGCCCGTTCACCTTCCGGTCTCTCCCATTTTTCAGGATTTATCTAGCGGTAGCTTCCTTGGGAACATGAGCAGGAACTGGGTGCATGCGTACGAGCCATGGTGGGACTGTGGGAACTCACATACATACCTGCAGTGCACACCCTCTGGCCACGGCTTCATCTGCATTGAGCGTGGTGCTGACATCTTTTCCAAAGAATTTGGCAATTCTTTCTTTCACAGCTGGGATTCTTGTGGCACCTCCAACTATCTCAATGGCACTCACATCTTCGGCTTTGAGGTGAGTCTGTTCCATCAGCGAGTGAAGGGGGACCTCTATTTTTTGCAGGAGCTCGGCACACAGTTCTTCAAACTGTGACCTTAGTAAACAGAAGGGACAGGCACATCACGAACCATTACTAGGACAGCTGCCTCACTATGTTGTAATGTTCTACAAGGCACTTGCTGCCAAGCCTGACAACCTGAGTGAAGAAAACTGAGTCCTCAGAGTTGTCCCACGAGTGCCACATGTGCACCATGGTAAGGACACACACACACACACACACACACACGGTTTTAAAAAAGCATTCTTCTCAGAAGTGATGAACAGTAGTGTCTAAAGCCATAAGCCACACAGCACATAATCCTGAAGTGTAAGTCATTTGGCCATAAAGAACATGAGGTTAAATGTTCAACTTTCGTCTACTTCACAAGTACAACTCAAGATACAAATACCTGTTCATCTTTCCAGAGACATCCTTGTCATTCATAAAGCACTCGATGTTCAGCGGCAGGTCCGTGCTGTTAGAACTCATGAGCTTTTTTAGCTTTTCACACTCCTGATGGAGACGAAGGAGGGCTCGAATTTTGGATTTTGCATCTAATTTGTACTTGGTTTTAAATTCAGCACAAAAATGTTCTACTATCTTCTCATCAAAGTTCTTCCCTCCTAAGAAGGGATCAAAAGCTGTGCCTAGAACCTAAGGTTGGTTAAGAAACAAGAGAGAGGACCAGGTTATTTCCATAATGTTTTAATCAGAATCTTGGATAGTCCTACTCAAAAAGCTAATTAACATGCTTGCAACTTCTGTTTAAACTAAGTCAGGAGGGATGTAACTAAACAAATGCCAACCTCTGGGAGTCTCTCACAGTATTTTCTACTCTAACTATCTACACTCAGGAGAATCTTAAACACAAAAAGTCCCTCCGGGGTGTGCTAAGAGGACACTCTATTTCTATGCAGTTGCACACAACTCTTCTCTACTTTGGGCCGTTTTGACTTTACCTTCAGTTTCCCTTTGTTAAAAGCGCAGGCAGACACTTGGAAGGAGGAGTGTCCCATGTCCACAAACACCACGACCCGAGGCTTCTCATCGGCATTCGGGAGATCCTGCTTATAAATTCCGTAATTCAAAGCAACTGCAAGGAAAGCAAAAGCAAGCTGTCAGTCATTTCCCTGGGCATTTCTTGTCAGGAAGACCCTTTCCATTTTCCAAAGAACCAGTGACTGACTACTCTCTTGATTTTTGGGTAACTTTCCACCACTCCACAATTACCCACAAGTCACAAACAGTACCAGACTCGATACAACACCTAGTTCTAAGCACAACCTGCTAAGAGTCTGCTTATCCAGGAACACTCAACTCAATCTCACTGTAAAAGCACCATCAGTTTCCAGCACCTCTAGCAGGCACCAGCGAGCACCATTCCTTACCAGCCGTCATGTCATTCATGAGCCGTAAGCAGTTCAAGCCCACAATCTGCGCAGCATCCAGCACAGACCGCCTCTCTGCATCTGTGAAGAAGGACGGGACCTGCAGAGAGAGAGAGAGAGAGAGAGAGACCAATGAATGTTCACCCTCTGGGCACGGTGCTTCCAACTGTTTCACAGTCTTAACCAATTCCCAACAGTGACTGCCAGCCCCCAAACACAGAAACTTAGAGACGTGATTTCTAGCAATTTCCTCGATTTTCAGAGCTACCTTTTTGCGGAAGTAATAATTAATAACAATTCCCAAAGCACTGGTTTTCAACTAAGGGAAAAGTTCTTTCACTGTGAAAAATCTCAGGACTACCAAGCCCTGGTATACAGCAGCCAATTGCCACAGAGAGGGAACCAGGTGACAACACCCTCCCTGTGTTTTTAGAACGCTTCAGGGGAGACCCTGTTGCACTGCATCTCTATAGTCAGGGACCTTTGTAGATTCTACCTAAAATTACAACTCCAGCTTACTTTGAAATGCTCCAGAATATTCAGTTTAAAAGCACCTTGGTAAGGAAAGGTGCGCACCTGTGCAGCACCAGGTGCGAGGCCAGCGGAAAGCCGCCTGGCGGGCCTGCTGGGGTCTACTTACCGAGATGACACAGTCTGTTACCGGCTTCTTGAGGTTGTTTTCCGCGGTCTCCTTTAACTTAGTCAGCAACATGGCTGTTATCTGCTCCACACTGAAGAAATGTTCTTCATCCATGTACATGACCTACAATGAGGTGGAAAATGTTTAAATACTCCAACACTTCAGCTAAATGTTGAGATGAACTTCCAAGTAAACCCTGCTCCACAAAATTTGTTCGGAAAGAAAAAAGGAGCTAAAAACAAAAAAAATGGAGGAAAGAGGGAAAAACTTTTCTCTAGAGATGAAAAGGAGCGTCTCCCCCTAGAGGGGACGCCAGGGCTGAGTCACCAGGACACATGTTGACCGGACGACTGCCCTTAGCTGGGCGTCTGGTGGCTGCTCTACTGCTTGGCACATGCTTTCAAAATGCTGTCTGACCATTTGTGAGACTCATTACTATGATTTTTAATACCAAAGCAACCGAGAAACATATTAATTTATAGAAATGCATTATCAGTGCAATATCTCAGGAACCAGCTTTTATTAACTATACTTTAAAAGGAGCCAAATGAAAGGGAAAAGACCCCAGTGTATCCCATTAATGTGGCTGAAATCCTAAGATGTGGTCCCTCCCCCCTCCAGACAGCTGGGGGGCTGGAGTCAGCGGTCTTACCTTTATTCCCACACCACCATTCTTCATTGGGACCAAATCATAGCTCAGATTCTCCTTTTCCTTCTGAATGAAGGGGTCATTGAATGCTCTGCCATGAAATCTCTTAAAGCTAGACACCGTATTGTTTGCGTGAGTAATTTGCTGCAAAAGAAATATAAAATTCAAAGTTTTTTTCTGATTTCATCACCTGCAGTACCTACAGCAATTACAGTCATTTTTGCAACTCAAACCATCTCTGGGAGAGGGATACCTAACCTTCCCTCAGTCCTCGATTTTCCATGAATGGATAGCTCCTACTGTACTTTCTTCTATGGAAAATGCCAGAAGGAAAGGCAATGGTGTCATCAGACTTTGGGCAGATCTCAAAATCTGCAAGATAAAGGAAAAGACGGTGCAGCTGTCTCCAACGCTCTGAAACTCTGCAGCGACTATATTGCTCTATCCCATCTTCTCCCCCAAATAAACACGAGCTCAACGTTCCAACTCCGGTGAGACTTGGAGCGCTGTCAGGATGAGGACTTCATGAGTCTCTTCCAGACCTGAGGCTCGTTCTAAGTTTCTAAATGACTTATTTTTTGGAGAGGGCAGCACACAGATCTTATAATCACTGAGCTCATCTCCATCTGACACTGCTGGGCATGCTCGCTTCAGCACCCTGCCCCCTGGAATGTGGCCGTGTTCTCAGGTACACATAGTGACATGGGGCATGAAGTTCAGGAAACTAGATGGAAATATGCCATGCCCTTCTGAGATGGTGTCTTAATTTACTCTTTGGGTCATAACTCTAGATTAAACAAATCCCACTTAAGAGTATATTTCACTCAAAGATAGGCTCCTCACTAAAAATGAAGCTTAGAGATTAAACTTCTGAAGCCATTTAAACTTGGCACCCCCTATTACTATTTCTTTTATCTTCTCTGGTTCGTCAGTACCTACAATTCAGCAGTGTGGTAGGAATGTGCTCGGACTAAGCTTCTAAAAGTGATGTAAATTAAACAAACAAACAAACAAAAAACTATGAAGATACTTTGTTCTCTCCCATGACCATGTGGGTCTCAGGGATGGTACTCCTGTTGTCAGGCTTGGCAATGGGTCCCTCTACCCACCGAGGACTTGAACCTCACTGGCCTCTAAGAAACTACAAACGGGAAGAAAGAAATCAAATGTCTGTAATCTAAACATTTTAAAGCCAAGCAAGGCGCCATGTGCCTTTAATCCCAGTACCCAGGAGGCAGAGGCATGCAGACCTCTTCGAGGGAGTTCCAGGCCAGCCAGTGAGGACCCCCTCACACACAGTCTACCTACCTACCTAATTTTCAAACTGAAAGCCAAATACCCAAAAGTAAAGTTGCCACTAAAAACCTAAGGAACAGAAACAAGAGGAAGGAACAAAGTGGAGTGGGGAGGTAGCACCTGACAGATGTCCATTTAAATGTCCTTATTTTTACTCTGAAGGAGCACAGCTGAGTGTCTGCATGGAGGGATGAGCACCACATGTGCGCCTGGCTCCCTTGGAGGAGGCCAGACGTGTGTTAACCGAGCCACAGGCGGGCGGTGAACCACCAAGTGCTAGGGACAGATCAGCACCCCACACAGCCCCCAGCCCCTGGCTGGGCCATCATCTCTCCAGCCCCAAGTCATGGTTTTAACTCGAGAGGAGCAGAAGCTGCAGCGCATCACTTTGCTGTGCTTCTGGGATTTCCTTTAAAAAAGACCGATGAGCACTCTCTTCAAGAACATACCTGGTTTTTGGCTGCAACTCCAATTGTTCTATTTTTTGGTCCAAATGATATGACTGACCTAAAAGTAATATAAAACAAATGTTTCACACACTCAAAAAAAAAAAAAAAAAAAAAGCACATCTGTGGCAATTTCTAAGCTGGCAAGAGGGAAATTCCAACATAAATGAAGCACAATCCTGCAGTTTACAACTTTTACCAGGTATTCAAAACTGAGTCTGGCGGGTATTTTATACCTGGGGTGCTAATACAGTGTCACCAGGTCACAAAGGATAGGGAACTTGGCATTAGGCACAACCGACAAAGAGTAAACTTAACTCTTTATCTGTCATTAGTCTTATACAACCCTAAATGTCACTGTCCTGATATATCATCTGCTTCAGAATTTCAAAGTTTTTCTGTAACCCTAAGACGTCTACGGGCTGCCTGTAGAGTTTTAAGGATGTGGATGAGGAAGATTATATATAAGGTCAAATAAAAATGATACACAAACCAAGTTACTGCGGACTGGAGTGCACATGCTGAGGGAAAAGACAGGCCAAGCCCTCACAATGCACCTGCTTTGGCAAGATGATGAGAGACAGCTTTCTGGTAGAGGAAGGGGGATACATGGGAACCAGAACAGAGACAAGATGGTTGAGTGTGGAGGAGGCAGTGAGTAAGGCTTTGGATTAGAGAGTAATCCACTGTGAGTTACTAATCCACTGTGAGTTACTAATCCAAATCTAATTTGGGTTCCGTTACTCCTACATGGGTAAAGGGGATGAGTAAACCGGCACTACACTGAGGACACTGGGGTTTGCTGGAACAGAGACAGCTCTGACCTAGGTGCTCTTAAGCAGGTAGGTACTCAGTGCACCCTAAAAGCCACAGATCCTCAACCAACAGCTGAATCTTGTAAGGTTCGGTCTACAGGCACTGGGATTCTGAGCTCTGGGAGACTAGACACTTGTAGGACTGGATTGCCTCATTTTCCACGCCAATCAATCAACTGTAATAGGAAGCAGGAGCCAACTCCATTTCCAACAGCCTAGTTTGACCAAGGGTAATAAAGCGCCTCAGTCTGGCCAACAACAAACACACTGCCCCCAGCAGCTCCCCCTACTTTCCTCTAAACACCTTTTTGTTTCTTTCTTTTTAGGCAGAGAATGAAGAAGCACTTGGCATATAGGAGGGGGGCACGAAAGACTGGCATCCTTCCTACTAATTGCCGAATCACAGACCACCATGGCTTTTAGAGAGAGCCAGAGAACCAATTCGTGCTCAGAGCAAGTCACTGGCAAGGCTTATTTCCTCCAATTCACCCATAAATGTTCTTCTAATAAGGTCAGAAGGATTCTACCTTCAGGTTCCATGTTTAACATTTATTATTCTTGGACTTTGCACATGGGGAAAAACCCCTATAATTATTGCCTTAAAAAGCACGCAGCTGTTGTCAGTGAATGCACATGCAGGTCTAATTGCCTCTATGTAACCCTCAGAAACTAACCCCCTCAAAAAGTTGCTTTTACCATGCTTCCGTTTACCCACCCACGTTGCTGCAGAATATTTAATTCCGAGATAAAAATCTCTCTTTCCTGCTTAGCTTTTGCACAGCAGCGTGTTAGCGACAATAATGTGATATTTGTACTGCTTGCTCCAAACAGTGTTAAAAATAAACAAACTCTGGGTCTGGAAACTCTCACGAACGTCTTTCACAATGAGCTTTAAGAAGGACGCTTCCAAAAAGCGATTCGGGGTACTAGGGCAACATTAGCAAATCGAGAGTAGATGAGAGGCAGAGACGGTGGATTCCTCCACCATAGCGTGTTTCTGTGGTCGCTAACAACAGTCCGCTCGCTCCCTAGGCAAGCAGCGGCGCAAAGGCTCTGGAACCTTCTAGGTCATTTGGAGATTCACCATGCGGAGGAAAGGGCTCAGTAGCCCTTGCTCCACGGAGATCTTAACTGAGGTGGGAGCCGGTGCCAGCTTGAAGAAGCTGATTGGGGGGTAGGGGGCGAGCCGGGAAGGCCTGCCGGACTAGGTGGTCGCCGGGGGTCACGGTTCTCTGAATCCCCCGACCACCATCTCCCACGGGAAGCGGCGAGCTCTAGCCCTCCCCAGCCACCCAGACTCCTACTTACGGGGTGCAGCGATCGCTGAACTCGTTAGCGATGGTCTCGATGCCCCCGGCCCGCGCCACCGCAATGTAGCAGCTCTGTGAGCCCACGTCTAGCCCAACCACCGACATGGCTGGCCCGGTCCGCCTCCGCCTCGGATCCGCTGCGTGCTCGTCCTGCTCCCGAACGGCCGGGAAGATGTCTCGGGCTTACCCTGCAAGACAGCGCTCAGTCCCTGCCACCGCTCGCCGCCGCCTGCCGCTCGCCGCGCTCACGCAGTCGCCGCTGCTCAGCTACCAATCCAAAAGGGGAGGTCCCAATCGCTCAGCCTTATGTAGCCTACTGAGGAGAACTTTCCAGAATCTGCGGCATTTTACTCACCGGCGCCTCCACGTGCCACTTCCGCTTCCTTCTTCTCGAGCCTTCGAGAAAGATTCTATCCAATGGACTGCTGGTCCCCCCACGGGCGGCCTGAGTTGCCATGGTGTCAGGGCAGCTACTCGGGCGCCATTGGCTGAAGCAGACCGAGCTAGCCCGGCCTCCATCCCGCCCTCCACAGCCTGGGGGCAGTTTGCGTTCTAGTTGACCTCAGCGATGAATAACGGGTCGGGAACTTCTGTCGCTTAAGAGGTGACCCCGGGTGGCAGTGTCCGGCTCCCGACGCCGAAGAACTAGTAAAAGGGCAGAGACAGAACCCACTACTCCGGGACCCCAGGCCCCTCCGGTTACCGACTTGCTGCTAGCAGAGAGCATGCCGGGAAGCGTAGTCTGGCCGGGAGACCCTAGCGCCTTGCATGCCGGGGAGCGGAGTCCAGTGGTGAGGCCTAGGAGCTTTGCATGCTGGGATATGTAGTTCAGCTCCTGGTGCGTGCCAGGATCACGCTTTGTCTTAAGGGCTCAGAAAAAGAGGCCCAGCTGGTTGCTGCTGATTCGCGCGCTTTCTCTGGTGTATGCTTTGTTCTGTGTTCCCCTTCTTGCCTGTTTTTCAACAGCTAATGGATTGCGATTTAGGGACGTCAGTTTAAGCCGCAAATGCGGTTTGTATTTTGTAGACATTCGTCCGCTGGCAAGATTGTTGCAGAATAAAACACGAGAGGGGTTTTCTTCTTTTTTTTTTAAAATGAAAGCAACCTTTGATTGTTATGCAATTTGAGAGGCTGCTGGTGGTGTCGTGGTTTTTTTTTTTTTTTTTTTTTTTGCATATTTTGGATTCGAGATTAAGCCGACTTTGTTTAACCCTACCACTCCTAACCATATGGTTATAGTTTAATATAGTTTAATTGGTAATAATATGGTTTAATAAATGGGTGTATGGTTTATTCCTTGTGTAATTTAACCCTTCCTTTTCTTTCCTCAGAAAGTAAGCTTAGGTTCTGTGAAGAAACAGAAAAAGCAGAGGTGGATTGAAAACTGCTTTCAATTCCTATGTACCCTTAAAAACTTAAAAGTTTGCCTGAGAACCCCGTGAGTACTTTACCTCTAGGATATAGAAATATGCACAGTTCAAATGTGTGCTGCTAAGTAAGTGTGTAATTGAATAAAGAGTTGGGGCCCAAGATTAAAAACTAGCTCATGACATGTAAGGCACTGCCTCTTCCAGCAAGACAAGTGGGGTTGGTTAAATGAGAGGTTTATATACAAATTACAGAGTAAGTTGTATTCGTAGTGATTAGTTTGGCTTGGCACTTAAGTTATTTCACCTGCTACACATAACTATCATATTTAAAATGGGAGAAGAACAGAAGCTATCTTAGGGCAGCTGCATTTTTAAATATGAAATATGTTTGTTGTCATTATTTTCATTTTGTGTCTCTGAAATCTCCACTACCCCAGCTTTGTTTTTAATATATGAAAACTTTTAAAAATCAATAGAATCATTGTTTTTTTTTTAAATAAAGAAGACCTCTAAGTTATTTGACTTACTTCCCATACTCTATATATTTATATAAATAAACTGCGGAGAGATGTGGACCTGGACAGATTTAGGTCAGGTTCAAATCTTAGTACTCATTGCTAATGTATATTATATAAAATACAGCACCTGAATTTGGACTTTATGGACTTGTGTTCTGCCCATTCTTAGTAATTCAAGGGCCATGCAAACTGGTAATTACCAGCCCTTCCTGTGTACTCTCTCATGGGGTTTTGTAATGTTCGAAAACTTATACAAAACACTAACCATGTAATTACCATGTAATTGTACTTAATGTCTGTAACGCTAGACCAACCTGTAAAATGTCAGTAACACCCATTCTCGCTGGGATTTTGGAAGGTCTGGATGTAAATAAGACATCTCCTGTGCTAATGAACATTCAGTAGATTGAAAGATGGATTGGTCAAGCCCAACACCAGAAGCGCAGCCTCAAGACTTGTGGAGGCTGGGCTGTGTGGCTGGGCTGTGTGGCTATCTTGTCTTCTCTATTTAACCAGTTCCTTATCTGCTTATGTACAGAGTTGAGTCCATTCTCGAGAGGATGTAAGAAGCCCCGTTTGTCATTCTGTTTCACTGTGTGCTCATTAATCTTTATCATGAAATGTCCCATGCTTCTTTTGTCACAGTGTTAGAAGTTTTAGGTCAACACTAAGTTCCAATACAAACAAAACCTGCTGGAATGATGGCTGGGGGGGGGGGGGCGTTTAAGAGCACTTGCTGCTCTTGTGGAGGACAAAGGATTCTGTTCCCAGCACACACGGCAGCTCACAGACACCTGTTCCAGGGGGTCTAGTGCCCTCCTCTGGCTTTCATGGGCACTGCATGTAGATAGTGTATATCCCTCAGCGCCTGCTACATTGTTCCCAGAATAACTCTGAGACTATTAATAAATGCTTAGACCATAAGCCTGGACCTGTTCCCTGACTTGCTCATTTCTTATATAAGCCATTTAAACGGAGTTAGGTTCCTCTCTTCAAGCTTGTGCGATTATCTTCCCTATAGTTCCCAGGTGAATCCCCGTGCCTCTTTCCTAAAAATCAATCTCGCCCCTTTCTCTCTTTCATTCCCTCCCACCCACCATGTCCCACCTTCTAATCCTGCCTCAGCTCATTGGCCACAAGCTTTTATACTGACAGCATATGAGGAGTCTCTCTACCGTAGTGCACATATATAGATGCGGGCAAAACATTCATATACTTTTAAAATTTTTAATAGAAAAAAAAAACACCCAACCCCAACAAATCCTTAGTCTAGAAGTATAGCCCAGAGGTAAGCGGAGAGACATACGTATTTATCCCGACTACCATCCGTAACAGCTATTGGTTTTAATTCTGTTTTAGAGAGCAAGAAAAGCCCTCCAACTAGAAGCAGAGACAGCTCCTACAGAGCAATAAAGTCAAAAAATGCACCATAGAAAAAAGTAAAGTCCAAACGAAGCTGCCGCTCCGAGCAGTCCAGTGCAGCAGGTATAACAAGCTATAGGCAGGGTCCTTGGAAGGGCGTGTTGGACAAAGGCAGATAAACAAGAAAAGCGACCCAGGCCTGTCAGCTTGGTAGCCAGTGCTGAGGGCTATGGAGAGCATAAAACCTAGTCTCAATAACGGCGTGTTTGCCGCGGTTGTTGCACAATGTTGGTGCCCAATAACCCGAGATTATCCGTTTTGTTTTCTCATATATTTAAGTCTTATTCTTTAATCGGTTCTGCCAAATTCTACTTTGTCTTTCAGCTGTATTATAATGAGCAGGGAAAACATTGGAATGAATGGGAAAACCGTGGGGAGCAAAGACTCACAAAAAGATAGGCATAAAACGACAGGGCGCTTCGGGGTTGGAGAGATGGCTCAGCTGTGAAAACCACTGACCTCCTTTCCAGCACCCACGTGACAGCTCACAGCCATTACTAACTGCAGTTCCAGGGGACCCAGGGGCCTCACTGGCCTCCATGGGTGCTGCACAGGTGGTGCGCAAACACACATGCAAACACTGAAGCACACAAACATACTTAAAACCGTAAAACAATGGTCTCAGTAAGGAACTATCACAGCCGCTAACAATGAGGCCACGGAAAAGCATATTAGAGCTTTTTACCCCTTGTAGTTTACAAAAGAATTGCCATCTTTCATAACAAATATGGCTAAAAAATAATAATTCAGCATGTGGGCAATTGCGCATGCCTGCTCTGTAGACTCTCTAAACTACTCTGATGCTAGCACACGACGTCATGACGTCACTGCGCGTGCCTCCCACAACGACTCATCTGTATTTGCATGCGTTTCCTTGCTTGAAAAACTTTTTCTCCCTTAGTCTCTTAGGTAGACCTGCTCCCTCTCACACCTCAGACTGGGCCTGAATCTCACGTCTCTCTGCCTACCGAGGAAACACGTCATCAGTCCCAAAGGTGCATCAGCTTTTCTTGTTTATCTTTGAGAGAAACTGCTACCCGCCCAGGTGACAAGAGCAGGTCTCTTTGGCTTGGGCCAACCAGCACATCCGGAACTGTAGCATTCTAGGACAGAGCCTCCATTTCCTTTTGATCCTTCCCCTCCCTCCATACACACACCTGCCTCCCTCTCCCTCTCCTTCTAGTCTCTCTTGAAGAAGTTTTGAGATAGAAAACCATTACGTTGACCTTACTGTCATTTTGAAAAGGAAAACGACCATTGCAGAACTGAGAGATTACAGCTGGAGCCAGGAGCTTAAGTCAGTCATGAGACTACTTCTGTACAAGACTTAAGAGCAGCTGGGCGGTGGTGGCACACGCCTGCAATCCCAGCACTCTGGGAGGCAGAGGCAGGCAGATTTCTGAGTTCGAGGCCAGCCTGGTCTACAGAGTGAGTTCCAGGACAGCCAGGGCTATACAGAGAAACCCTGTCTCGAAAAAACCAAATCCAAAAAAACAACAACAACAACAAAAAAAAAAAAAAACCAAAAAACAAAGACTTAGCAAAACCAAAAAACAAAGACTTAGCAAAACCAAAAAAACAAAGACTTAGCTACGCTTTGAGGCTTCCTTTGGAAAGCTTGCCTTGAAAGTCTTGTCCATGGCACCTCCTAGTAGCAGTCTGTGGTTGCTTCCTCTGCACACATGTGCCACAATCCACAATGACCCCCGGGGTATATGCCTACGCTCATGTTTAATTCTCTCTGATATATGACTCGGGAGGTCAGTACATGGTTTTCTTTCCAGTGCTGTAGAGATGCTCAATAAATATCACTGGAATAGCTGAATGGTGAAACTGTATTATAAGCTTCCTATGAAAAGGCATATTTATTAGCTGGCTTCTAACCCAGTGGTCCTCAACCTGTAGATTGTGACCTTTCAGGAGTTAAATGACCCTTTCCTAGGGGTCACCTAAGACTATCAGAAAACACAGATACTCATATTATGATTAATAAACATAGCAAAATTACAGTAGCAATCAAAATAATTTTATGGTTGGTGGTAACCGCAACATGAGGAACTGTATTACAGGGCCACAGCCTTAGGAAGGCTGAGAACCCCTGCTCTGATCCAAGTTTATAATGCTTTGCTGTGTGTATGTCTTAAAGGTTTTCATTCATCCCAGGCCACTACCCGTAGAAAGCCAGTCACCTGCTCACACTACAGCATCCAAAACTGTCCCTAGATATTGCCAAATGTCCTGAAGGCACATTTGCTCCGGGTGAGGCTCCTTCCCTGTCTAGACAGTTTGATTTAAGCCTGTGTGATCCGTGTGGAGAAGAGAGCCTGGTTTGCTTTCTGAACCACAGAGGCTAAGAGACGAGATGCCAAGCCAGCCGGCTGCATCCTGCACAGATCCCACAGGAGGGAGCTCCCACCAGGTTTCCTTCGGTGCCCACTGTTGTGAAGGTAGACACAGCTGTTTCAGGGCAACGGCGTTGGATTCTGCCCTTCGCTTGCTTCTTTACTTATGAAATGGTCATTTGAATGCCTGCGTGGTTAATGAAAATTGAGTAATGCCTCCCCTCAGGAGTCTTGTCCTACTGCCATTCTAGAAGAGAGAGAAAGTATGGGGGTGCTGGGGTGGTAGCCACGGGAAGGATTAGAAGTGGCCAGCCGTAGCTTAGCCAAGGCATATAAAACTAACTGACTCTGTGTGTGTTTGTGTCTTTCATTATCAAATCCAGAAAGCTCTTGGGCCGGTGAGCATGTGCCACCTTGGGGGTGCGGGAGGGGGGATCATTTTTTTGCCTTACATAATATTCTGGGTTTCCGCCCCAAGGACTAAATTCACACACCAGAAATAGAGGCTCTTTTCTTCTGTGCTTTGTTTTGTCAGTGCATATGAGAAAGGGGGAGCAGGAAGGCGAGCCCGTGCCTGGAGTCTTTTCTATTCTGAGCCTCATTGGCAAATTCAAAATCCTTGTGCACAGACAGACACATTGGGGTTGCCTGTCCCGACCAGAAAACGTTCTCCAGAGTTTCAGTGTACCTTTTTTTTTTAATGGGCCAGATAGATTGGGGGTTTGGGATGGTTCTGTCTGCTAAGTACAGATGTTAGCAGCTGCGGGCAGAGCCTTTGTCTTCGGGAATACATTGAGTTCTCTAAAGCAAGGGTGTGGTTCACTTCCCCAACGGAATTAAAGATTCCCACAGGGAAGTGAGAATGGCAGAATTAAAAGAGAAAGACCTTCGGGTTTTATTTTATATTTATTTATTTATTTATTTATTTATTTATTTATTTATTGTTTTTTTGGATTTTTTTTTCTCTGTATAGCCCTGGCTGTCCTGGAACTCACTCTGTAGACCAGGCTGGCCTCAAACTCAGAAACCCACCTGCCTCTGCCTCCCAGAGTGCTGGGATTACAGGGTGCGCCACCACCACCTGGCTGGGTTTTATTTTTAAAGAGAACAGTAGTAGGCTAGCATTCATGCAACATGGGTATGCCTGGAGGCTTGAAACTTGGGTCTCCATCCTCCTGCTAATGGACCTGAAGAGCTTATTTGAGTTTCTGTCAGAAGAGGGCAGCTACTCACACATTTTGGACCAAAGAAGAGTTCTTGGCCTATTCCCCGTGATGGAGTGTGCAGCTTTGCAAATGATAAGGGAGGAACCAGGCAACCCCAATCAATGGGTGACAGGTGCCACCTCATATCCACAATCTGTCTTCATCAAACAAGTCAGGATTTTTCTTTTTAACCTTATCTGTAGCTCGTGAAACAAAATTCTTTCTTCTGGACACTTTGGGAGAGCTCAGTACCTTCGTGAAGAGTCCCATTTTGGCAGACAAGGATGGATGCAGTCACAGTCACTTGTCAAGCGGAACACAGCTAGAATACTGTGAGAACGAGAAATCACACCAAGCAACACAGATCGAAGTTCTATATTTAATTCCACGACCCAAAGGAGAAATTGCACACAGAGCTTGCCAATCTGGAAATGGTGAAACACTCTGAAATAGGTATTTCAGCTGCCTAAGTGTCAGGAAAAACAAGGTAGAATCAAAAGGAATAAAACTGTGTAGTACAGGCGTACCGCCAGCTTCCTGGGCCAGGTATAGTGGCTCACGCCTGTAATCCCACACTTGGGAGGTAGAAGCAGGAGGATCGAGAGTTTTAGGTCATCTTCCAGTACATAGTTTTAAGCCAGCATCAGCTACATGAGGTCCTGTCTCAACAAACATAAAAGACGTACAAAAATACAGCCTCTTTGTGCAACCTAGAGAGCACGGTTGAGCGATAGTTTTAATACGCATGATTATGATGCATGGGGCAGCTCTAAGTGCTGATGGTGTTGATGGTAAGGTTGCTCTGAAGAATGAAGAACTGAGGGCCGTGAGCTGGCTCACTTGCTGTGCTTATAGAGAGCCTGGGTTCGTTTGGTTTCCAGCATCCAGGACTTCCGGTGTGTACAACCAAAGTACTTTCCTGAGTCCACATTTGTTGTCAAAGAGACTCACATCGTCCTGGGGGCAGAGCAGTGTGTTTATTGTGGAAAGCAGAATGAGGGGTGCTTGGCGGGGATGGTGAGGAGGGGGACCGTGATGGGAGAGAGGTGTCCATTTGGTGGGGAAGGAAGTGAGAGCAGAAGTAGGGGCAGGCTTCGAGGCCTCACCGTGGCAAGTTCACCATGGTGAGCCTCTACCTCCCAAAGCCTCCCCAGCCTTCCCAAACAGCCTGTGGAGGGGCAATCCGTAGTCAACCCACAACACTGTGGGTCTCAATGAAATTAATCATAACAAAATCAACACAGCCAAGTTTTTATGACTTCCAGTTCATCTGTATAGCTTGTATAATGAAACTGACTATTAACCTTCAACTTTTGGTGTGTTTTTCCCTTAAGCTGTATCTTTTTTAGTAATCAAAATTACTGAGAATACACACACACACACACACACACACACACACACACACACACGTATAGTGTTCTGCCTGCATGTATGCCTGCTTGCCAAAAGAGGGCATCAGACCTCTTTACAGATGGTTGTGAGCCATCATGTGGTTGCCAGGAATTGAATTCAGGACCTCTGAAAGAACAGTCAGTGCTATCAACCTCTGAGCCATCTCTCCAACCCTTACGGCCCCATTTTCAACGTCTTAAAATGCATTACATATGTGCCCGGTGGATGGATAGCTACCCCAAAATCATAAACTTTCCCAAAAGCCATACAGGAATGAGCCAGCCGTCCATCTCCGACCAGCCGGCTTTTTCATTCGTGCCTGCCCTTAACAAGTGCCCGTGGAACTCCTCCCGTGAAGCCCCACTAGGAAAAGGGGATGCAGCTGTTTCAAAGATAATTATCATCAACAACAAAAATAGCAGGCCTGCTGAGGTAAGACATAGAAAATGTGGCTGGGGCATGATTTCGTTAGAGTGGACTTGCGTGGCCTGGTGTAAGGGTGCAGACCTGCTCTCCTGCTCTCCTGCTCCAGAAACGAAAAGCATGGTAAGATAACAAGGGAAACTACACGGAGATGCCCGCGGCTTGGTGACTAGAAAGAACCCAGTTTAATTCTGATGGTGTCTGAACACCTCCATCATTTTCAACTCTAAAGGACCTTTCTTCATCGACTCAGCGAACACACCCACGCCATACTGGGCAGACATCGTGGCCATTTACTTAGCTCTTTTTTTGTTGTTGTTTGTTTGTTTGGTTTTTTGGATTTGGTTTTTTTCCGAGACAGGGTTTCTCTGTGTAGCCCTGGCTATCCTGGAACTCACTCTGGAGACCAGGCTGGCCTCAAACTCAGAAATCTGCCTGCCTCTGCCTCCCAGAGTGCTGGGATTACAGGTGTGCACCACCACCGCCTGGCTTACTTAGGCTCTTAAAAAAAAAAGAAAAGAAAAGAAAAAAAAAAGAAAGCAGGGCTGAAGAGATGGCTCAGCAGGTAAGAGCACCGACTGCTCTTCCAAAGGTCATGAGTTCAAATTCCAGCACCCACATCATACTGGCTCACAACCATCCCTAAAAAGATCTGATGCCCTCTTCTGGAGCTGTCTGAAGACAGCTACAGTGTACTTACATATAATAAATAAATAAATCTTAAAAAAAAAAAAGCTTACTCTAGTACTCTAAGGTCTGCATGCAGGAGATTGTCTCTGAGTGTTTAAAAGCACGTAGGGGTTCAGAGGATGTCTCTTGCATGGGCAGTAAATCCCTGGGAAATAATCATGATAGAGAGAAGACATAATAAATATGGACAAGCCTTTATTTTAAATCTGTCCTGAAAAAATTATACAGTGGCGGTATCTATCAGGTTGTAATTGCTTTTGTTTGTTTGTTTCTTTGTTTCTAATTAATTCCTCCTCAGGGTAATGGGGAAGAAACTGGTCCCGTATTGGAGTCTGGTCTGGTATCTGTAGCTTGCTAGCCCAACCATGTTGTCATGCCAACATGACATGGTGCTTTTTGTCCAGCTGTTTCTACAGAAGGGTGATCCACTGCCCCCTGCCCAAGCCACTGGTTTGACCCAGACCCAAGGACCGAACCAAAGCAAGAAAGAGGAGCTTTGGTCTTGATGAAGGCCTCAGTCAAATGAGAAAGCCACTTGACTTGCCAAATAAATTTCTGTCAAAGCACTTACAAGGCAAGAATAAAAACTCAATTCCGTTTAAACTAGAACACAGGAGGGTAAATAAATTGTGGAAACGAGCATCGTTGTGCAGAGTCGGAATCTCGGAGACGTGAATTTATTTTCTTTGCCACTCAGGGGAGCCAGAGAAGCGTGAACATCACACTCAAGCTGTGGAGGAGGCAGAGAAACAGTGTTTCTCTTTGGACTTAGTCACAGGCAAAAAAAAAAAAAAAAAAAAAAAAAAAAAACAAGCAAACAAAGAAACAATGAACCAAAACCTCAACAATAACAACCACAGCAAAAACCAATAACAATAGGAATAGACGTTGATTCTTAGGCCCAGAAGTTGGAGGGAACACGTGGTTCCGCCTTAGCCGGGTTTACCCCGGGGCTCAGGGCTTGCTCAGTCTCTGTGTCCATTTCTTGGCTGAGGTATACTCTGCTGGCTTCATTCCAAGGAGCCCCAGAGTAACACTAATTTTACAGCCTTGAAGACAGGAGCAAGCATGTGTCACCTGCTTCCCCTCATGTCACAGGGACACCTGGCCCAAACAAGGGTAAGAGTGTTAACCCCAGAGGACCTCAGGAACCCTGCTGAATGGTTTGGAGTGGTGCCACGGACATTTTTTTTTTTTAAAGGAAAGCCACGAGTTGCTGACTAGAGGGATGTGATAGCATCAGTCCCCTGCTGGGTCCCAAGCCTGTGTTTTCAGATAACCTCTCAGGAGCCCTCATAGATAGACGCCTTCCATTGAGAAGGTTAGGCTGATTCCACGACAGGCTTCAAATGAGCAGTTAAGGAGACTAGGTCTAAAAACTCAGGGTTCAGGCAGCCAGTCAGAAACTGCCCCACCACCTGGCCTGAACCGAGGTCAGCAGTTTCCAGCCAGCACCCATTCACCCCAGTCATAGAATGTCCTTAGAGATAACAAAAGACAAAGCCCACCTACCCCGGGGAATGCCCTGAGGTGCTTTAAATTGGGCCTGCAAGCAAATTCGCAATATTGGTAATGGGCGACCTCAGCGCGCTGCCCTCTGCAGAAGAAAACACTCTGCGTTTACATACTGTTTGAGTCCAGAGTGTCATTCTTCCGCGAATCGTGGACCCTTACACCGTGATCAAACCCGGTTTACAAACAAGAGTGAGGCCCTGCTGGACTCAAGAGTTTTGATAAGGAAAGCGTGAGGCGGGTGGGGTTAAGTTTGAGTTCTGAAGCCCCGGCTGGAACAAAACGGGAGGGACGGAATAGATGAGAACCTGGCACAGGCAGGTGTGGAGACGGGAGGAAGTGCCTTGGAGGAACTGTTAACCTGGCTTTACGCACACATTAAAAAAAAAAAAAAGATTTATTTATCTTATTTATATGAGTACACTGTAGCTGTCTTCAGACACACCAGAAGAGGGCATCAGATCCCTCATTGCAGATGGTTGTGCGCCACCGTGTGGTTGCTCGGAATTGAACTCAGGACCACTGCAAGAGCGGTCAGTGCTCTTAACCGCTGAGCCATCTCTCCAGCCGGCCCGCCCGCCCCTTCCCCTCCCTTTATGCACATTTAAGCCACAGGTTCTGGATAGGTAAACTTAAGAGAATGTGACGTTTAGGTTCCATTTACGGCAGAGAGGTGTGGCCGATACTGGCAACTTGTGGAGCCGAGATAGGACAAAGCATCGTGAGCCTGGGTGGGGTGAGCCTCCCCCAAAGAACAAGCGGTACCTCACCCTGGAGTCAGCCCTGCCTTGGAGGCTGCCTTCACCAGATAAGTCCAGTCCCAGGAGGCTCCTTACCCACTGGGGACTTGACTCTTGATACTCAATCTCCCTAGCTACTAATCCTTTATCGGGATTGCAGGTGGGGACAGGGACCTAACACAGATGGCTGAGCAGGAAGCTGGGATGGAGGAGAAGCTGGATGAGGTGGGAGAAAGGTACTCACTGTTCTTGAGCGTTTGAATTTTAAGCTGTGAGCCAAAGGACGGGCTCCGGAGAACAGAACGAGGGGTTGTAACAGAGGAGAACGTTCCAGGCACCTGTGCCGTGGGAAAGGTGGTAACAGGAGCCAGAGTGACCCGGCCACAGGGAAGAGCTGCAGCCGGAGGACCCTGGCCTGGCTCCTGAAAACGTAACCCATCTCTGACCTGACTCTTGTTCTTGGAGACCCATAGGCTGGCTCCATGGTGATTGCTTTTAGGCTGTTCGTATACCTTGGCTTTCTTTTGATTTCACTGAAGAGTTTTGAAATACACACTGCTTCAGTCGTCATTGAAAAAAAAAAAGAAGAAGAACAGGAAGAATGGGGAGTTGAATGACCTTTATAAATTGTATAGAGTCGATGGCTTTTAGATGGCACCAAGCACCCCACCCCCACCCCCTCCACCTCCGCCCGGCCTTGGCACAGCCACCTCTGCTAGTTTCCATGGAGAGCAAAGCCAGTCAATCGTTCCCCGATTTATGAGAACTGTTGCTTCCAACTGCAGTAGGGATGGATGTCTTGTATGGTGGTTGGGGGGGGTCGTCCCACCTAGGGGGGGTCCCACCTAGGTTAGCAGCAGACCTGGGGGGCTTCTTTCCCTGCATTTATCACTCTCCTGTCTGCCACGCACAGCCATCGAGTGTCTAGCAAGTGCCTGCTAAGTGGCAGACAGTGTTGTTCCGTACACTGGCTCTCGAGTGGTAAACAGTGAAGACGAAGATGTTTGCCCTTGTGAATATTACAGAAAAATGAAGGAGCAGCTTACAAGAAGTGCTGTGCAGAGACTAAGTGGAATGGTGGGGGAAGGGCGTGTGTCTGTGTGTGTGTGTGTGTGTGTGAGAGAGAGAGAGAGAGAGAGAGAGGAGAGATCACTGTATGCACTCCTGCTTTAAATAAGGAGGTGCCTCATGAGCAGAGCTACCCCCCCCGCCCCCCAAGTGAGGGAATGGGGAGCAGCAGCCTGCTTTCCCGAGGAAGTCTCAGCAGTAGGGAAGCACTCAGAAGCCCTGATTGGCACGTTTTCCAGGTTTCCCAGTCAGTTCTGGACAGAGAGGCAACTGCGGCAGTGATAGACCGTGTACTATTTAAACTTATCCCTATCTAACTTAAGAATGCATGAGATTCAGACTCAGACTATGGTTCTTTTATTTGGCTTTGACAATTACTGGGGGAGGGGTCACCCCATGCTGCTTTTCTGTTTTGTTTTGTTCCAGACAGGGTTTCTCAGTGTGGTCCTGGCTATCCTTAACTCACTCTGTAGACCACGCTGGCCCTAAACTTAATCTGCTTGCCTCTGCCTTCCAAGTGCTGGGATTAAAGGCGTGCGCCCCCTCTGCCCAGCTCTATTCTGCTTTTCTAACTGCTGGCCTGGCTACTTCCCAGCGGGGCACCTGAAATACTTGCTGTTTCTCCTGTGTTCATGGTCTCTCAAGGAGGTTTCTTCCTCCTCCTTTCTCTCTCAATCTCTCTCTCTCTCTCTCTCTCTCTCTCTCTCTCTTCCTTCTTCTCTTCTTTCCTCCTCCTTTTTCTCAGCAACCCCCAACCAGGAAACTCCAACTCCCCCTCTAACAACCCCCCCCCCAATAGTTTTAAATTAAGGAACTAGGTTTGCACAACAAAAGCTGGTAATTGTGAGACTTCACTCTTGGGCAACCTGACCTTGAAGTACAGAATTTAACATTACAATACATAGCCCCAGACCAAAAGTCAGCCAGATGGTGGGTTAGCCCAGCACTTAGTGTCCTCTAAAGTCATTGGAGGCCCGAAAGACCTCATAGTGAGATATTTTATTTGGCTGTGAGCCAAGCACCAAGCCATTGGTGGGTCCTTAGCAGAAACGTGACATGACGTGATTCTCAAAGGCTCCAACGCTGCATGAAGTCCTTTTTTGCTTTTGTTTGGAGACAGGGTCTCTCTATGTATAGCTGACTGGCCTGGAACCATGTAGACCAGGCTGGCCCAAAGAGCTTTGCCTACCTCTGCCTCTCAGTGTTAGGATTAAAGGTATATACCAACTGTGTCAGCCATCATGCCTGGCTTGCATAAAGTCAGTCTTGAGGAGTACTGGCTGATAGAAATGTAGTTTGAGGGCTAGGAAGGTACAGCAGGAGGGCTCAAGTTCAAATACCCATCACCCCACAAGAGCCAGGTGTAGTGGCAGGTGGGTCCCTGGGGCTTGCTGCAGATGAAGACCACCCAAATCAATGAGTTTTAGGGTCAGTGAGAGACCTTGTCTCAAAAGATAAGTCAGGGAGCAAAGGTGGAAGACATCTGCTGCTTACCTCTGGCCTACACACACACACACACACACACACGTACGTACATGTACGCATACACATACATACACGTACACATACACACATACTTTATCTTACTGTTCTATTGCTGCACTAAGACACAGGATCAAGGCAACACATAGAAGAAACTGTTTGCTGAGGGCCTATAGTTTCAGAGCTTCAGAGTCCAGGGCCATCACGGCAGGGAGCGAGGTGACCGGCAGAAGAGTTACATTTTGATCCAGAAGCAGGAGGGAGGGGTGCGTGTGGAGAGAGAATCTAGCTAAGAATGAATGGTGTGGGCTTTGAAACATAAGCCTGCCCCAGTTGCAATGTTCCTGTAACAAGGGCACACCTCTTAATCTTTCCCAAATGTTTCTACCAACTGAGGACTAAGTATTCAAAAATATGAATCTGTTGGGGCCATTCTCATTCAAACCAACACACACACAATTAGACACACACACACACACACACACACACACACACACACGCAATGAGCCACAAATGTGAATCATGCATATCATTTTAATTTTTTTCTAAGGCTGGGTATGATGTCACGTGCCTTTAATTCTATCACTTGGGAGGCAGAGGCAGGCAAATCTCTGTATGTTCAAGGCCAGCCTAGTCTACAGAGTGAGTTTCAGGCCAGCCAAGACTAGGTAGTGAGACCCTGTCTCTCTCTTTCCTTTTTTTAGATTTACTTATTTATTTTATGAGTACATTGTAGCTTTACAGATGGTTGTGAGCCATCATGTGGTTGCTAGGAACTGAACTCAGGACCTTGGCTCACTCTGGCCCCAAGATTTAGTTATTATTACATGTAAGTACACTGTAGCTGTCTTTAGACACACCAGAAGAAGGACTCAGATCCCATTACAGGTGGTTGTGAGCCACCATGTGGTTGCTGGGATTTGAACTCAAGACCTTCAGAAGAGCAGTCAGTGCTGTTACCCGCTGAGCCATCTCACTAGTCCTTGACCCTGTCTCAAAATATGTAACAACATATAAAACATCTACACCAAGCCCCCTGAAAAGTCTAATTTTTATTAGTTAAAGGGAAAAATAAATGTGAGAAGAAGTATATTTGAGCTAACTTAATACATCTAAGTAGTTAATAGCTCAGAGCAATATAGGTTATTCTAGAGAGAGTTTGTGTATCATTCTAAATACAGACGTCATTGAAACCTGTGCATTCTTGTCTTGTAGAGCACCGTAAGTGTCTCGGGTGGCCTACATACAGTACAGAGCCAGACTATAGGGGGGCAAGGTGAAAATGAGGCCATCAGAAAGAATGTTCCCCAAAGCATTGGGGATGACACAGAGAGGCAAGGCTAGGAGCAGAGGCAGTGTGGGAAGGGCTGGCCTAGAATCACCCAGATGCCAGGAGGAGCAGAAACCTCAACAGGCTCCGCAGGACAGCCGCCTGGAAGGAAACAATCCTGGTGTAGACCGCTTGCTGGTTTAGCCTGCGTCCTCATCACATCCCTGCCTTGTACCCGGAAAGTTCCCCCAGGATGCAGGAGGCTTGCTGAGCATCCTAGAGGTTTCTCCAGAGCCTAGGAGCCTCCCCAGCGCCCAGGGACCTCTCAACATTGGGGAGGCTAGACCAGCACCCTGGAGGCTCCGGAGGCACTTCAGAGGTTTCCTAAGGCCCCTCACCTCTCCATCCCGGATTTCTGCTTCCCTTGTCAGCACTTTTGCACACAGCTTCCTCAGCATCCTCCAGTGCGGGCCTGAGGGAGCCCTGTCTGGTGCTGGAAGTCAGTCTTCACTGTTCGTGGCTTGGTAATGCTGTATGTTAGGCCAGTAGGAAAAGTCAATGGTCTTTTTCCTTTGTCTTCCAGGGGAAAGTTAAAGATGAATCCCAAATCCCTTTTGTTAAGGTTTGGTCTATTGGTGTGTATTGTAATGCTAAATTCTATACCTGAAGATCTAGGCCCAAGAATAACCTCTCTCTCTCTCTCTCTCTCTCTCTCTCTCTCTCTCTCTCTCTCTCTCTCTCTCTCTCTTTGGTTTTTCCGAGAACAGGCTGGCCTTGAACTTAGAAATCCACCTGCCTCTGCCTCCTAAGTGTTGGAATTAAAGGCATGAGCCATCACCTGGCTTCTCCTGTTTACAAGCTTTTGTTGTGCAAACCTTGTTCCTTGATTTAAAACTATTGGTTAAGCAAAATTGGCTACAGCCAGTTCCTGGAGGGATTAGAGATTGGTTGGAGGAGAGACAAGAAGGAAGAAGGAGAAGAAAGAGGAGGAGGAGGAAGAAGAGGAAAGAGGAGGAGGAGGAGGAGGAAGAGAGAAGCCACTATGAGGGGAGATGGATATGAGCACATGGCCAGGAGAAACGGCAAGTATCTGGGCTACACCACTGGGGAGGTAGTCAGGACAGCAGTTAGAAGAGTAGATTAGCGGTTACTCCAGTAATTGTCAAAGCCAAATAAAATAACCATAGCCTGAGTCTCATTTCTTTGTAAGCTAGTCCGGAATAAGCTTAAATTGTTCATGCTACAGCGCTTTAAAAAAATGCAGTAGGACTCTAAGGCCTTAGCTATTTCTGCCTTCACAGAGCTCCCTTCCCCTACACAAATAATAGCAGTGATTAGAAAAGGCACATACAGAGGTCCACAGGTATGCATTGTGTTGGCAAAAGCATGAATATACAAATAATATTTAAGTATTTTCCTCAATGACACCCCCCCCCCCCCGATTTTAAGAGGATATAAAAGCAATGTCATAAGCCCCTAAAAGGTACTGTGAGTCCCAAACACTGTTGGGTTTAATGGGGACTTTGGCTCTTATCCCACCACACAATTCTGCTATCTACCCAGTCTGGGTTCTCTCCCTCCCAATAATCAGTAAGATGGCCTCCCAAAGCCTCTATGGCTTAGATGTGTCTCCACAGGCCTCTAAGAAATGACATTCATTATAATACTAAATGTCATACTCTACGGTATGCTGCATGTCACCAGTAATGTCTTTCAAAGCCCAACTAAGTGGGTCTGGCAAGTTTATGCAGTGGTTTGGATGAGAAGTGCCCTCCAGATGCTCAGGTACTTGGATATTTTGTCTCCACCTGGTAATACCGTTTGGGAAGTGGCCCTGCCAAAGGAAGTATGTCACTGTCTACGGGCTTTGAGTATTTATAGCTTTGCCCCACTTCCATTTCGCTTGATACTTTGTAGCTGAAGGCGCTCTCTCCGTTCCCCTTTCCAGCTGCCTGCTGCCGTGAGTCTCCAGTCATTACGGAGTCTCCCTTGGAAATCAAACCCAATGACCACTTCTTTCTGCATGTTTCCTTGGCCACGGCATTCTATCACAGCAGTAGAAAAGTAACTACTTTGCATTAATATATAAAATTCTGATAATTGTCCTTTCATGACTTTGCTTCCTTTTCCCCCTGCGTGTAACACAGTCTGGGCAGAGCAGTGTGAGGTACCTGGTAGATTCTGGATCCTTTAATTCCTTAGATGCCTGCCCCATCCCTTTACATAACTCTTTGAAAACCTATGGACTCTGGAAAACTCTACTGTAAACTGGTAGACCTAGGAGAGCACTTCCTTTTAAATTTGTGCATAACCGTGTGACCTGCTTTTGACAGCACAGAACGAGAGCCGAAGTGTCCTGTGTGACCTTATGGCGACAATCTTGGAGACAGTGGGTATGCATTGCATACTCTTTCCCCGCTGTTGGACCATAAGGTTACTGGAGGGTATAGACAGGAGCCTCTATGAGGATGTCAGAAGATCGCCCTCTGTTGGCCTGAAGGGACAATTACAGTGAGCAAAATGGGCTTGCTTGCCTGCCTTCCCCCCCTCCCTCTCCCGGTCCCTCTCCTCCCCTCCTCCCCTCAACTTCATCTTCCTTCCTTCCTTCCTTCCTTCCTTCCTTCCTTCCTTCCTTCCTTCCTTCCTTCCTTCCTTCCTTCCTTCCTTCCTTCCTCCCCACATTTTAAGGGTGATCTGATAAAGGGGCCTTACCTACTGGAACATGTGCTCCTTGCGTTTCTCTAGGTTCGGGCCCCTCTCCTGTTTACCTTTCCTAAGTTCTTGGAGGTCAAAGTGAAGCAGGGTACGATTGTAACATTGGTAACTCACGGTAGGAAGACACAACCCTCTCACCCCCCAACTCCAGCTGTGCTTTAAATGTGTCCCCCTAAGAGTTCGTGTCTGTGAAACGAAGCCCCTGTTACAGTTTGAACTGTGGAGTGGCCTCCGGAGAACGCATAGTCCCCAGCTCCTGGTGCATATTGAGGGGTTATGGGTGGTATCGTAGCCAGCAGCAGCGAATCACTAGGAGTGGGACCTGATGGTGCTGTCTCCTGCGGTTCCCAAACCGTTTGCTACTCCCTGATCTGTGAAGATGTGTAAAGATCTGTCCCTAAGTAAGGGTTTCTGTTGCTGTGGTAAGACTCCATGACTGAAAGCTACTTGGAGAAGATGCTAATGTCAGCTCCCAGCTCTCAGTCCGCACTCGCTGAGGGAAGTCAGGAACCAAGAGGCAGGGCAGGAAGCGGCAACCATGGAGGAGCCCTCTGCCTGGCTTGCTCCTCCTCTCTGGCCCAGCCTGTCGCCTTACACAGCGCAGGACCTCCAGGCCTCTCGCGTCGGTCCCAAATCAAGGAAATGCCCTACAGACTTGCCTGTGGGCAATCTGGATGAAGGCATCTTCTTAATTGAGGTTCCTCTTCCCAGAAAACTTTAGCTGGTGTCAAGTTGACAAACCAATCAGGACGGCAAGCATACCGCAAGCTTGTTCCGTGGTGGACAGAGCATCTCCTGCTGCTTCAGCTACCACATCTTCCCTGCCGTGCTGGATGGATTCCTGCGGCCTGTGAGCGCAAATGAGCCTCTCTTCCCTTGTTTCTGTTAGGCATTTTGTCACAGTGACAAGAGTAAGACCCAATACAGACCCAAGATTCATAGGCTAACGGTACTAGGATAAGAGGTGCTGATAAAGGTGACGCCCGGCCCGGAATCACATTCGTAAATATCCTTAGGAGAAGACCGCAAGAGCTGGGGAGATGGCTCAGTGGATAGAGCTCTTGCCACGCGAGCATAAGGACCTGAATTTCTATCTCCACAAATAGTGTAAATAGGCAGATGTGGCAGCGCGCGCGCAAACACACAGGTAATCTCAGCACTACTGTAGAGAGCTGGGAGGCGCCCACCGGAGACTCCCGAGAGGCTCACTGGCCAGTTAGCCTTGCACACATGCAGCAGCGAGCAAGAGACCCTGCAGCAAGCAAGGTGAAAGGAAGGACCAAGAGCAGAGGTGATCCTCTGAGCTCCACAGACACAACACAAGCGCCTACACTTGACGCATGCGCACAAAGCTCTGGATCTGCGCTCATTCCCCGGCGTGAAAGCAAGGAAACTCAACACAGCGGAAAGAGGCTTGAAGCCAGCACGATCCATCTGTCTTGCCATGCGATGCCCTC